>NW_013620687.1:0-1023 GCF_000695525.1 Brassica oleracea var. oleracea
ATCTAGATCTGAATCCGGATATCCGCCGGATATTACAATTTTTAGAAGAATATCCGACGTCCGGATATCCGAGAACCCCGGATCCGGATAAGGATCCAGATCCGGATACCTTAAAATTGCCCGGATACCCGATAGGCCTAATAATTTGTATACACCATTTTTAAAGAATCTGAAAGCAAGTGCACTGATAGTCTCTACCACCATTTCTCAGCAACCAAAAAATATTAAAAAAAATCAAAAAGAAGAAAGAGAAAGTAAAAAAGAAAAGAGAGGAGAAGAAAGGTACCTCGAAGAAGAGACATTCTTGTGGTCTTGAGAGATTAGCTCTCCACATGTCTTTTTCGTAGTGGTGTAAAGCTTTTTAACATGGTAAAATTAATTGTAAAAGAAAATTATGTAAAAGTATTAATATAATAAGGTGCAAAACTAGAATCGAGAGACCTAACCAATGCTGATGCTTTCATGAGAACCTATTACGGAGAAAGCAACAATCTACGTTGTACCTTTGATTCCTATGGTTGGACGGATGGACCAGTGAGGTGTGCATACCTCGCGGTGATCCTTTCATGCTGAGTGGTTTTGGAGCTTTGAGTGAGTGGTCGGTTCTTCCAAAAGGGTTTCTAGTAATCTTGTGAGAGAGATGGTGTTGTTGCAGTGAAGTATACAAAGTATGTTATGGTAAAACACATATGAACCGGTTAATATAATGGGAATTAAGGAATCCGTATACATGCTGGAAGCCTTTTGGGGTTGCTTTTTTATTGCTTGTAACACTTCTCTAATTATTGTACGGACCCCACTTCTCAGCTTTGGTACTATCGGAAAACTCAGCGAATGAAATGATAATCGAAATAATTACGCTGAGAGGCAGTCTATGAGTTTATTTTACACTCTAAAACAGTTTGTGCTACTAAAGTAGTTTTTTCTAGCTAAACTCATCTCTATTATTAAAAGAGAAGCACCCATTAAAAAATATCCCTAAGTTTTCTAACTTATTTACACTTTTATGTCACTGAGAATTAA
>NW_013620688.1:0-1023 GCF_000695525.1 Brassica oleracea var. oleracea
ACGACTTACAGATAAGTCGTCCAGCTTTAATAAAATATTGAAATTTTGTTTCCCCGGAGACGACTTACTGGTAAGTCGTCCAGGAAAAGTCAAATATCTGACACAATTCGGTCAAATGCAAAACTAACTCATTTATCCTAGACGACTTAGGGTATTCTCTAGATTTTTTTTTTAACAAACAAAGATGACGACCGTTTGACCAGAAGACTTACCCGTAAGTCTTCTACAACCAGACTCCTTACGGGTAAGTCTTCTACACGAACAGATCTGGAAAAAATTCCAATTTCATACCTTAAACTAGTGAGATGACTTCCTTAGCACACAGAGTCTTCTCCTACCACCCAGAATCTCAAACGAAACTAACCCAGCAAGAATAGTATGCTTGAATGGCTCTATTAAACATAAAAAAATTTTGAATCAAAAGCTTGAGTTTTTTGGATGAATATGGAGGCAAAGTGAAAGAGATGTTGTTTTTAGTTCATAACAAGTGAGAAAGAGAGAGTGTAAATCGATTTTATGTGCATTAAGAGCTTCAAATTGGTTGTTCATGGTGGTTGGGGTATTGATGAAAATGACAATCTTGTAATTACTTGAAGATGATGAGGGTGAGCGAGTAAAAATGTCATTTTCGGAAAAAAAAAAAATTTGATGGCATTTTCGTGAATTATATGAACTTGTGGACTGAATATGATAAAAGAAAAATCCAAAAAAAAAGCATGGGTTAGTTTTAGGTTTAACTTTGAGTTTTAAGTCAATCTTGCAACAAGCCCCATATTCAAACGTTTAGATTTGCAATATATTTTTTTTGTTTTTTTCCATGATTGCAAGTTCAACTTTGTACACTATGTCATTTTGCTCTTTTCACACGCTAATAATTTTTTTCATATTTAATTAGATATTTCTTTGATATATTAAAACAGAAATCACAACTTAGATTCATGTGTGATTTTTTTAAAAATAGACCTAATGCATCTACTTCTAGAAAGTCATGTTACATTTAATCTCTAATCTTATCATTTAAAT
>NW_013620689.1:0-1022 GCF_000695525.1 Brassica oleracea var. oleracea
ATATATATATATATATATACATCAAACATTCATTCGGTAATTAGGTTATTTAACTAGAAGAAGTAACTTACATGATGTTGGTCGTAATACGGGTCACTAGTACCGTAGGTAGTAGTGTTGTAAGAACTACGAGGTGTATATATATCCTCTAACGAGTTTAATCCCAAGATATCGTCTTTGGTGATTCTTCGTATAGGGACCGTACCAATGGGACAACCCACACCATTCTCCCATAAGTAACCAAATGCAGTGTTGTTTGTCTCTCTTTTTCTCTTTTCATCGGGATGGGATATCGGACGCATCTAAGACATGACATAAAAGGATTATTGTATTTTTCTTCAAATGTACAATTTTCAAAGAATTTACATTTATAGCGGATGGATCCAAAGTTGTACCTTGTAATGGTATGTGTGATTTTTCATAGAAGGGTGATCAAATGCTGGTTGCTTGACGAAATCCACGCATCCGTATTTTTCTCCATGAATAGTCTATCGTTTCCAACCATAAATATAGAGTTCATTATATAAAATTTAGCTGTATGCTTGTATATGTAAGTACGAAAAGATTATGAATTAACCTTGATGATCTTGACGGCGGGTTTGTTAATTGTCCTTAACTTCTTCTCGATTTCAAGATCTCCGTATTTAGACGAGCTCCCGGCTTCGATAAAGCAACTGTTATGACTTGTTATTATATGACCAAAGATGTAACACATCAACAACACGCACATCACTGGACCTCTCACTTCCATTTTTACCAACAAGAGAAATAATAAGAGAGAGGAATACAGAGCTGACTGATTGTGAAGGAGGATAGATAAACGTTTTATACGGGTACAAGGTCGAGGAGGCTGAGAAAGAAACAAAAGTTATGGTTTTTAATTTAAGACCTTTGACTAAAACGTAAAAATTGACCCAACGGGTTCTAGTTAATTCGGCAGAGACTTACTTTTTGGTCAATGATTTTTTTAGTAAGCTCGCAATTTTTAAATATCATCTTCTCATATTTTTTGTAAATAATCA
>NW_013620690.1:0-1022 GCF_000695525.1 Brassica oleracea var. oleracea
AATTAGGGTTTTTACTGCTCAGATTTATTTCTGGTTTTTAGGGTTAGACTTTATGAGAGCAACGTCGTGTTGTAAATGAAGTGTTGGGGAAATACTTCTGTTATTATTACTGTCGACCAGAAAGTCAATATATATACAAGGTATTAGACCGTCATAAGGTCATGTTTATCATAAAAAGATAAGGATAAGGATAAACACTATGTTACAGATATACATGGAATATATACTAGATAAACATATAGTCTCTGGTTGTGTTTATCATGCCCCGGATTGAGCCTGCAGTACGGGCTGGTCCATAGTCGATCATCATTTGGTTTATAACAATATTTTTATTTTCCAATATTTTTGAGATTTTACAGTATCACCAGTCAAAACCTACGATTTGAATTAAACTTCCCAATATCTTATTAATATAGCAAACATTACATTCAAGTTGATTCAATTTATAGGGCACAATATTATAAGTGCTACAGACAAACAACGTAACTTATTACAACAAACCAAACAAGAAAAAAAAAGGCTTCTAGGGAACTTCAATTCTTAAGATTTATAATTAAGGACTAGGCTTCAAGGTGTTGGCAACATCAATCAAAAAACTGTATCTAACGTCAGCCTTCTGGAGCCGTTCCATGGCAGTGTTGACATAATCCGCAGAGATAAGCTCAATATCTGCCGTGATGTTGTGTTTTCCGGCCAAATCCATCATCTCTTGAGTCTCTTTTATCCCTCCTACCATACTTCCCACCACCATCTTTTTCCCTATTATATATTCACAACCACAAATATATTCTCAATGTTTATCAACTGTACACTTGAAATGTTATTAAATTTGCTATGATAAATTGATAATAGTCATGGATATATATGTCGGTAGATTTTATTAATGATACAAAATACCAGGACCGGCCCAGAGATTTAAAAAGCTATATGTAATTTAGTAGGAGTTTTATTAATAAAAAAATTTAAAAATTTGACACATATGTTTATGTAAATTATTTCTTAAATTTTAGGGATTATAATGT
>NW_013620691.1:0-1022 GCF_000695525.1 Brassica oleracea var. oleracea
CAATGTCTTCACCACTGTCCTAATACTTAGCTCAGAATTTTGTTCACAGGTTGATTATCATATCCATAAACGCTCGTTGATATTTTAATCTCATAAAAGGAAAAATTGGATTACCATCCCAGAAGAGGAAATACGTCATCGTTAGTACCAAATCTATAACAATCTATTAAGATCTCAATCGCCAGTGTCAATAGGCCCAAGATCTCTCGGCCTATTATGTGACACTAACAACCTAATGTAAGAATATAATATGTTAAGTAGGCTCAAAAATAATCACCTTCAGAAGTGCAGACATGGACCGGAGCTGCCTCCTAAACTAACTCACTTGCTCATGGAGTTAAGAACCAACTTTCACTTCTTCAAAAACACGGGTTATCAATTTGGGAGTAATCGAAATCTGAAGCCGTGTCTGAAGCTTATTTAAACTTATGAAAGCAATTTACCTTGGCATCAATGAGGAGCATATCGACGGCCATCAACTGACCTCCGGAGTCTGGTCTAAACGCGGGCCGGCCTTCAAGTCGGAGAAGTGAATCTGTGAATTTGACACTATTGGAAAGCTTCTGTCAGAGTTTCAGAGATTTTCGAACGGCTAAAAGTAGAGGAACAGGAGAGGACAATCTGAAGGTTCATATATACTCACTGTGAATAAAGATGGATCGTGGGGTTAGTGCGTTACTCGGCCGTGGAAATGGAATCACTGTGAATAAAGATGGATCGTGGAGTTTCAGAGATTTTCTTAATCTCGACGGCTGAAGAAGTAAGCACACTACAACTTTATGGAAAAATAAAGAAAATACTAATGGCATGTGAGCTGACACACAAACACACAAAAGCCCATCAAAACCCCAGTTTTTAAAACTCCACGAGAAGCGATTTCGGAAAGTTATGCATATAACGCCACGTGTTACAATTTGCCCATCTTTCCCTGATGACGTGGCGCAAGGAGAAGGAAGAAAAGTCTCCTTTATTATATACTAGGGTCGGCCCGCCCTACGGGCGGAATATAATTTACTTGTAAT
>NW_013620692.1:0-1021 GCF_000695525.1 Brassica oleracea var. oleracea
CTCCCTGGAACCGCACATGTGGTTACTGCAACCACTATCCAAGAACAAGACTTGCTCATCATCAGCTTTGATTGACTCCACATGAGCCATCAGCACCATGTCTTCTTCTTCTTCTTCTTCAGCATAATTTGCCCCTTTCTCCCATTCTGGACACTCATACTTGAAGTGTCCTAGTTTGTGGCACTTGTAACACTCCACTGTGTCCTTCTTGAAGCTCGTACTCCCACGGCCTCTTCCTCTGCCACCGCGTCCTTGATACCATCCTCTACCAGAAGAGTTTCCTCTTCCTCTCCCTCCTTGATATTCCACCTTCAGAGCTTGCTCCTCCTTCACGCCTTTGCTCAGGTTCTGCTCATGAACCTGCAGGGAGCTCTGCAACTCATCAACAGAGAGTTCCTTGATATCTTTTGATTCCTCAATTGCACAAACCACATAGTTAAATTTCTCCACCAGTGTGCGCAAGATCTTCTCCACTATCTTGGCGTCCGGCATGTCCTCTCCAAGGTTTCTCATGTCGTTGGACACAACCATCACTCTGGAGAAATACTCTGTGATAGTATCTCCTTCCTTCATCTCCAACAGTTCAAAGTTTCTCCTCAACCTTTGAAGTTGAGCACTTTGCACCCTCTTGTTTCCTTGGAATTTCGTTCGCATGGAATCCCATATCTCCTTCGATGTATCCTTCTTAGCTATCGTCTTTAGAATGGTCTTGTCAATGGATGCAAAGAGATAGTTTTTCACCTTCAGATCTTTGATTTTTTGTTCTGCCGCCTCAGTTCGTTGAGCTCCTGTCAAGATCACGTTTCTTTCTGGTTGAGTGATTCCGATCTCGATCAGTTCCCACCATTCCTTTGATCGCAGCAGGTTCTCCATGAGCATAGCCCAATGCTCAAAGTCTCCATCAAACTTCGGTATGTTCAGCGATGTCTCCTTTTCACTCATCCTCACACCTTGTTAAAGGCTCTGATACCACTTGTAAGAACAGAGACACCAAAACAGAGCAAATAAGATAAAGGTTTTC
>NW_013620693.1:0-1021 GCF_000695525.1 Brassica oleracea var. oleracea
AAGAAAATGAATCTATATAAAAATGGAGCAACTAGTAAAATATACAGCATAAAGTCAGCTGATGTTGTACGGAACCAAAATACCTGTTAATCAGATCCTGAGCTTCATAAGACATTTGACCAGGCACATCAGGCCAGGGCATTTTTCCGTTGAGGATGTTGTCAAATATGATCTGCGCAGCATAATTAGAAAAGTTGAGCCTGATAAAATGTTTGTAAAATGAATTATTCAGAGAATTCTTTGCTTAGACGGAAATACATAGCTACTAGTCAGATATATGCCTGAGGAACATAGGACTACAGTGAACATATGATTATGGTACTAGTAAGCTTTATGACTTTAAAACTTGCTGCAGCTCCAGAACTACACTCTAGTCAGTAAGTTTAAAATGTTGTAAGCACCTCAGGGCGGGCTGCTGTAAAAGGTGGAATTCCAGTTATCAGTTCAAACAAGATGATTCCCACAGACCACCAATCCGCACCATAACCTGCACACACATCAAGAAGGTAAATATAATTTCTTCGCACTTTAGAAGAACCTACGTTTAAGGTTTTATGCAAACCATGTTCAGTTCCGAGAAGAATCTCCGGCGCCAAGTAGTCAGGTGTCCCAACAGCTGAATGTCGAATTCTCTCTTCTTCTTTGCTCTTCTGAAAATGACGAGAACTTTTTCTTGGAGATGCATCTGACTCAGGGCCAGATAAATCTATTGTGTTGTTTATAAGACCGATTTTTGACAGCCCAAAGTCTGTCAGCTGGTGACAAAGATAATAATAAGCTGGATGGTTAAACAGCAGAACAAATTAAATTCAACAATCGCAGTGGAAACAGTGTTAGCATATGGCTATTTTCCTATATTTGTAAGAACACAATAGAACTCTCATTTTATCAAGGAAAAACATTTGACCACTCTACTGCAAGAAATAGGTATGCAAGAGGTTAGATAACAGACCTTGATGTGCCCATCATGAGCTATTAAAAGGTTATCAGGCTTAATATCTCGGTGCACAATATTTAGAGA
>NW_013620694.1:0-648 GCF_000695525.1 Brassica oleracea var. oleracea
AAAATATTACATTAAATATATATCGTAATATTATCATTGATATAAATGCTAAAAATTTAGAATAAATAAATATACAAAATAAGAAAGACAAACAGTAAGTAAATATATAATATTAAAAAAGAAAAAACTAAATTAAGCATATATCTGAAAAATGTATAGTTCAATAAATAATAAGTAAATATACAACATAAAAATATTAGATTAAACATCTATTATAATATTAAAATAACTAAATATAAAATATACGAACTATACTAGTAAAAGGGAGCTTTTAAGGGAGCGTCCTCATCAGCGACAAAAAACTTCTTCTAAAAGATGACACGTGACATTAGTAAAAATAAATAAAAAAGTATACATATAAAGAAAAATAAATAATAAGTAAATATATAATATAAGAAAAAAAATAAAAAAAAGGAATTATACAATATAAGAAATAGAAATATTACATTAAACATCTATCATAATTTATCATTAGGTATAAAGCAAGAAAATTAGAATAAGTAAATATACAATTAAGAAACGAAAAAAAACTAAATTAAACATCTATCTGAAAAATGTATAGTTAAATAAATAATAACTAAATACACAATATAAAATATAGAAATATTATATTATACAATTATCGTAATATTAGAATAAATAAATATA
>NW_013620694.1:673-1021 GCF_000695525.1 Brassica oleracea var. oleracea
TAAGTAAATATAGTATATAAGAAATAAAAATATTACATTAAATATATATCGCAATATAATCATTGATGTAAAAGCAACAAAATTTAGAATAAATAAATATACAAAATAAGAACGATAAACAGTAAATAAATATACAATATAAAAAATGAAAAAACTAAATTAAACTTATATCTGAAAAATGTATAGTTAAATAAATAATAACTAAATATCCAACATAAAAATATTAGATTACACATATATTATAATATTAAAATAACAAAATATAAATTATAAGAAAAATGAATAATAAGTAAATATACAGTATAAGAAATACAAAAAATACATTAGACATCTATCTAAAAAATCTAT
>NW_013620695.1:0-1021 GCF_000695525.1 Brassica oleracea var. oleracea
ATAATAAGAAAGAGGAGCGAGATTTCTCCAAGAAAGAGAACAGTTCCGACACCCAAAAAATAGATGAGCTGACTGCCAAGGTTTATCAGTTACTAAAAAACAACCAAGGGCACGTCTTCGGCATGGAGCAAGCTACGGCCGGGCAGATTCAGAACTTGAATCAGCAACAACCGCAGAGCAATCAGCAAGTTGTTCCAGTTACCGGGAACAGTCAATCAGATGAGCTGAAGGGTCCGAGTATGATGACGCAACATTTGTTGCAGGGTCAGCAGGTTCAGGCCAAGGCGTTGAATCAGGTAACCACGGAAATGGACACCAGGATGGGCAGCATGTTCACTGAGCTGATTAACAAGTATGACACTCTTGCGATCCACATAAGAAAGATCGATGTTCAGCTTGCTCAAACAGCTGAGAGTGTCAAGAGGCAACAAGAGACGCTCCCAGGAAAAACTGATAAAAATCCTAGGACTGAGCACTGTAATGCAATAGAGCAGCAGTTTACTGAGACTGTTCTAGGCGCAGAAGAGAACACAGAGCAGTCTGCTAGCTCTGCAGTAACTGCTCCCGACGAATCTGCTGAGACTCCACCATCTCGAGTCTATGTTCCCAAGGTTCCCTATCCAATTCCACCTAGACATCTTATGGATCCCATTAGTGAAGAGCAGCTGATAGGTTTTCACAAGATGGTGAGAAGGCTTCCTAAAGAACTTGCATTCGAAGATGCTCTGTAGATTCGTCCATTGCTGAAGTTCTTTAAAAACTATAGAGAGACTCAAGAGGAGATCAAGGTCCTCTATACCAAAGCACTGTCTACACCAGCACTGAAGGTATTGCCTAAGGTTGATGATCCTGGAAAGTTTGTTTTCCCATGTTCCATCGCAGGAACAACCTTCAAGGATGCTCTTTGTGACTCTGGTTCTTGTGTGAATCTCGTCTCAAAGGCTATTGTAGACGATTTGGGTATTGCTGATGTCGAGCGTTCTCAGCTGACCCTGACCTTTGCAAACTCTTCCAGAGCAGT
>NW_013620696.1:0-1021 GCF_000695525.1 Brassica oleracea var. oleracea
ATGTAATCTATAGAAAACAGTCAGTAAATGGCATAATACATGGGATAGTACACATATGCTATGGTTCACCAGGATACGTCAAAAAACAGTCACTAAACAAAGCACCCTCTGAGATTTTATGGTAGTGGTATTAAGAGTAACCACTTTGCTGGCAATTATCTTAAAACTGGAACGTCTGAATCTCCAGTAGAAAGTAAAGATTAGGCTGATAGATGCATAGCCCAATGATCGTTTATTTCAGGCACAATCCGAAACATCACGTAACTCATAAAAACTAACTTAAACTTGAGTCAAACATTTAATAAATTATCTGTAACTTAAGGCTGCCATGTTTCACTCTCAATTTTTATGTATTTTCTTTATGCTTTAATTCAATGTTTTTTTTTCTTTCTTTTTGTAAGTAAACAATTTTGTGGTAGTCTCTCCTTTCTATTGTATTCTTTTTCATTTGTTTGTTGTAAGATTAATATTTTAAAATGTTCATGTAATCTACGTCTGGAAACCCAAACATATCAGGTTGACAAAAGAAAAAAGGAAACCCAAACATCATCGGACAGGTAATCGTTTTCTAGAGTTGAGAGGGCATGTGTTTGGACACTTGTTTTGCTTATCATTCTTGTAAGGTATACCAAGAAACATTAGTTCCCGAATTTAGATATACCAAAATTACATGAGATCTTTGGAATGGTCATTATTTTTCTTTTATCCAAGAGGCTGTTAAGGTTTTGATAAAATAATTTCCATGGTAGAATCATTTTAAAAATTATCAGGTGTTTGTCTCCTAATGTATGTAGGAACGTTTGGGCGAGTTTTTTTGTTTCAAAATCGAAAAGATCCAAGATTGGATGTGTATCGGTTCTAGTGGTGGTATACCAATGGGCGTCTCGAGTCATCTTCTCATTCTGTCTTTTTTAGTTTTGAAACACCATTCTGTCTTCTTTACAATGGATTTTTTTTGTAATTAGTTAATAGTGTGACCAACTTTCAAGAGGGAGATAAAGAGAGGAGCCTTCCACTATCT
>NW_013620697.1:0-1020 GCF_000695525.1 Brassica oleracea var. oleracea
AATGATTGACATCTTAGATGAAAATTAAATTTTAAAATTAAAGATACATAAAATCAAACTAATTAAGCAATGTTTTTTGAAATTATTCATATATGTTTTGTTATTAGTTTAACAATCTTGTATAGATAGCGCATTGTTTTTCAGCTGAGTTAATATTTGTATTGATTCATTTTGAATGAGATTCACTTGATGTTTGTTTTATATTGCATGTTGTTTGATTCACGATTTTTGATCAAAGAAAATTTAAGGATAGTTGAATACAATTTTTGTTAATCAGAACAATACACGCATAATATATTATTAAGCAGTTTGCGATATTGAGACACAATGAGTCCACAAAGCATCACTTTTTGTCAAATACTCTGTTTCGTGGGCAACTAAGTGTGGTTTCTCAGCAATATATTTGATAAGAGTATCGTGACACATTTTTCCTTCTTGAACAAGATCATGACAGCATGCATCAGTGATGGTTAAATTTTCAAAGACAACACCAATTATATCCAACGCACATTTTGGACTGATTTTAAGAAGACATGTATCCCATAGTTATTTTGCTTCAGCTTCTTCAACAGAGAATGCATGAACGAATGCACAAACCAAAGCAACAACAATGAATACGATAGTAGTTCGGGAGGAAGTGTGAGCCATTTTGCCAATGCTTTCAAAATAAGTGGCAAATGTTATTAATATAATATATTAAAATGTATCTTAGAATGAAATTTTGTCTCATATTTATAAGAGAATAAACACTCAAACACAAACTAAACGTATTTTCAAGTGAACATAACATATTAATTAATGCAGTCTAACGTTAAATAAAATGTGATTATTAATAAGAGTTTTCTCTAACAAATTTAGAAAATTTAGAGAAACAAATATACTTATTATTTAAACTAAGTACTATCAAAATAACATATTTCTAAATTATTAATGTTTTAAGTTATTTTGTTGCTAAGAAATAAACTACCACTCCAATTTAACCCTTGTTTATACCTATTCTTTATATTATGTAAATGTTAA
>NW_013620698.1:0-1020 GCF_000695525.1 Brassica oleracea var. oleracea
TACTACTAAATACGATTAAACGAGATGGATAAGCGATTTCCAACAAGTTTGGATTTATCCTGCTCCCACCACATTGTAATGCGCAAGTTGTCCCCCTCCCCACAGAGAATCCACTTAAGTTACCTGAAAGTGTATGACTGCTAAAAGTAGATACAAGTCAAAGTCAGAACAGTAAAAAAGGCAGTAATTAAGCATCCTAAGGAAAACATTACCGGATGCTGAGGAAGAAGAGCTGACTTCTCATAATTCTCCCTTTTCGCAAAATAGTCAATACCACCAACAAAAGCATGCAAATCACTCGTAGCTATGTCCGATCCATCCTCGAGAAGGTAGAAGAAACCATCAAGTATGATCTCCCTAGCAGCAGGGCTAAGCCGCAAACGACCTGGGGCAGGCATTACTCCCACATACACATTGGTAAGCCAATTGAAAAGAAGGTGGTAGCTCCTATCAGGTGAGTATAAAAACCCAAACGGCAAGTGAGGTTTCAGAATCAATCTCGTATGCAATCCCACCCAGAAACCCCACGAATAGCGCACCAAAAACAGTGCTGTGAGCTTAATGATACCAAGTTGTTTGGGCGTGATACCTTGAGGATATGTTAATGGATAATACTGATGCTCTTCAGGAGAAGGATGATGAACCTCTAGTGTTGCATCATCATCATCATCATCATCATCATCATCATCTTCATCACTAGGTGGAAGAGCACCGGAGCGCATTTGTGTTGAAAGGACTCCAGGTGGTAACAGCTGTCCAACCTCCCTGCTCGCAATAAAATCAAGACCACTCACAAAAGCATGCAAATCAATGGTAGCCAACTGCACTCCAACCTCCTCAGAATGCTTTTCCCCTTGAACAAGATAGAAAAAACCTTCAAGAACGGTCTCCTTCGGATTAGTTCTATGCAAACAACTCTTTTTGTAAGGTTCCAACGCCATCTCATACGCATCAACAAGCCGGAGGAGTAAACTGAAGTTGATGTCACTTGTCTTGACAAACTCAAACAGAGGGTTCGGG
>NW_013620699.1:0-1020 GCF_000695525.1 Brassica oleracea var. oleracea
TATACTTAATTATTGTTGTCAAAATAAATATACTTAATTATTATTTAATTAACTAAACATTTTTCAGATTGATTTTTAATTTAGTTTTTTTCAGTTATAATATTGTATATTTTCTTATTGTGTATTTTTCCTTATATTGTATATTTATTAATTCTAATATTATGATAGATGTTTAGTATAATAT
The DNA here is from genome assembly GCF_000695525.1 of Brassica oleracea var. oleracea. Classification (NCBI taxonomy): domain Eukaryota; kingdom Viridiplantae; phylum Streptophyta; class Magnoliopsida; order Brassicales; family Brassicaceae; genus Brassica; species Brassica oleracea. Next base: position 185 of record NW_013620699.1, read on the forward strand.
TTCTATTTGTTAAATTGTATATTTACTTATTATTCATTTTACTAAACATTTTTTCAGAGAGATGTTTAATTTAGTTTTTTAATTTCTTAATTGTATTTTACCTATTGTTTATTTTTTTTATATTGTATATTTATTTATTTTAATTTTCTTCTTTTTATACCAAATAATAGTATTATGATAGAGGTTTAATGTGATATTTATATTTCTTATATTGTACCTTTCTTTTACATATATTGTATTGTATGCTTGTTTTACTTATATTGTATATTTACTTATAAAATATCATAATAATATTTCTTATTATTTATTTTTATACTAATATTTTTATGTTTTTTTTTTACATCAATCATCTACAAACTCATGCTGACTCTGTAAACCAAACCGGTAACTTTGTTCATGTGAATGACGAAAGATGGTTGTTTCCTAGCACGGCGTGCTAAGCTATCCGCCTTTTGATTTTCTGTCTGAGGTACATGAACGATCTCTGAGTTTAGAAAGCTTCTTTTCAGCAGTTTAATGTCTTCCTGATAATTGTCAAACGCTGGCCATTCTTCTGGTTCCGAAACCATCTTTATCAATTGAGAATAATATGTCGCAAATGTGACCTGAAATTACCGTAAATTCCTCATGCATTCCATTGCCCATATTAGCGCTTCTACCTTCGAATGAAGAAGTGAAAGACTTGCCCAGACATTCTGTGCCCCTAGCAATCCATCAAAACCAGCTAAAGTGATGTACCAGCCTTGTCCTGAGAATTGTTCCTTATCTTTCCATGACCAATCTATGAAGCACCATTTTCCTGGTAATGTTGGTACAATTCTTTCATGTACTTGATT
>NW_013620700.1:0-1020 GCF_000695525.1 Brassica oleracea var. oleracea
AGATTTTCAAAGACCTTGGGACAGGTGGGTTCCAGCTCTACCAGTTTACCAGTTTCTCTCAGTTATGAAATTTAAATTAAAAACTAACTAACTTTCTCTGCGTATATTACAGGTGACAGATAGGATATGCGAGTAGTTTACTTGATAGCAACAGCAAGGCTACTTCCTGCAAAACAAACATACTACCAACAATCTAGTGACTGGAATAGCTGGGAGTGTGTCTTCGTGCAGCTGTGTCCCCAAGATTTCATATCTAACTTTAGTGCATTGATTCACCAGTCACCCTGTGGTTGGTTGTTGTTTTTATGTTAAATACGAGAAGAATATTTGGGCATATATATATAACTTAAATAAATGGATGCATCTGGTTTAGAGTTAGCAGCCTATGATTTCACTGATTTTGCAAATCCTGCAGTCATGGATATTCTACTCTTGCATACAGTCATATGTCTATTTAAGGTTCATGCTTCAATAAGAACTTTATAGCTCATCTCAGTAGGGGGAGTTACCAACCTCCATACTTAAAAAAAAATTCCTCCTAACATCTTCCCTTAAATCACCAAGCCAAACCACAACAAACCACAACCAACTAGCCTCTTTATGGAAGCAATAATTTTCATAACAGAACATTAAACAGAGAAACACCATAGACCCACACCCAACATATTACTCTAATTTCTAAATCATATTACGTATGAAGCTTCCTTGATATTGGCATAGACAAGAACGAGAATATGCATAAAGTTGGCTAACCACCGTCATTGTGTCGCCATTAATGCCACTCTACAAGTAATGCTTCGTCCATACAAAGGGGCCATAAATATTTCAGGCTTCCAAAGTTGCAGAATTCCCAGTCAAGAAACGCTTACAAACATATTATCAATTCTTTTGTTTGAGCTCGAAGTCGTATATTTTGTCCCACTATAGTACGCATTTCTTTATGGAAGTTGTCATCAGAGTTTTGACATTTTTCCTGAGCTACATTACCTCTATTATAAGTTTTTGATATATTGTGTTTTT
>NW_013620701.1:0-1019 GCF_000695525.1 Brassica oleracea var. oleracea
GTTCTCAGGGAAGATATCTGAACTCGCCTCTAAAGCAAGTTCGTTAGGTCAGAGCATTGAGGGACCAAAGATTGTGAAGAAGTTTCTTAATAGCTTGCCACCTAAGTTTATTCATATGACGGCCTCGTTGGAACAGCTATTGGATTTGGAAACTACAAGCTTTGAAGACATAATTGGAAGACTTAAAGCTTATGAAGAGCGAATCAAAGGTTTTGAATCGTATGAACAACAAGGGGCTCTTCTGTATTCAAATTCAGAGAAGTCATATGACAATGGAGGAAGAGGCAGAGGACAGAACAGAGGACGTGGTCGCGGTACCAGAGGAAGAGGACGTGGTAGAGGTAACAATGGCGAGAGGAGTAAAGAGAAAAGAGACTACTCTCAGATCATATGCTACAATTGTAAGAAGAAGGGTCACTTTGCTTCGGTCTGTACCGAGAAGAAAGATAACGAGGAGCTAAACAAAACCGAAACAGAGGTAGCAGAAGCAGCCTTATACATGCACGAAGTAATATTCCTCAACGAAGAGAAAGTTATACCAAAGAAGCTGGAATTTCACGAGAAAGAAGAAGGTGTGTGGTATCTTGACAATGGCGCTTCAAATCATATGACAGGAGAGAGGTCCTACTTCTTCGAACAAAACGAAAACGTCAAAGGAAAGGTAAAGTTTGGGGATGGATCATTCGTCGAGATAAACGGTAAAGGGTCGATCTTGTTTGAAGCTAAGACAGGGGAGCAGAAGCTGTTACAAGACATCTACTATATCCCGGAGCTAAAGAGTAACATCTTGAGTCTGGGACAAGCAACTGAGCAAGGTTGTGATGTTCGAATGAAAAACAACTTCTTAACATTAAGAGACCCTGAAGGGAGGTTACTAGTAAAGGTATTGAGGACTACAAATCGACTGTACAAGTTGAAATTGAAAGTAGGAAAAGCGACTTGTTTGCACGCAAGACTCGAGGAAGATTCATGGAGATGGCACGCCAGACTTGGTCATGTAAGCTTCAAGACTGTAAAAG
>NW_013620702.1:0-1019 GCF_000695525.1 Brassica oleracea var. oleracea
AGCAGAACAGGCGGAGGATCCTCTTGAACCTCCGGGGAACTCATCGCCGCTCTGTAATCCATTATTTTATTTTTACCACCAATTGCAATTTTCTTTATAGTTATATATTGTTTTAAATTTCTAGTATTTTATTTGGACGTGAAAGTGTTTCTTATTTATAGGGATTTAAGTTTAACAGATCATTTGGTTACATTTAAATAACGAACTTATATCAATCAGAAGAACGTTATACAACATTATATATGTATAGTATATGTTTGCTTTTATTAATGAAAATTAATCATATATTATTTTAAATGATTTAACTGATGAAAATAACATCATTTTTTTTGTTAGTTTGAATGGATGTTACATAAATATAATTTTTCCCAGCATTCTAATTAATAAGAAAATTCAAATAGGCCAGTGGTTATTGTGGCAGGTGTATAAAGTCTCTGTTCTCGGGCTCTAATAAATAAATAATGTTATATTAATGGATAAGGTTAAGAGGGTGTCTCTTTGCTCGGGTTCGACTGCCGATCGTAACATTTTTGAGAAAAAAAAACACACTTTTTTTTTCGTCTCCTCTTTATTAACAGTTCTCACTTCTCACTTCTCAGAGCCCCAATCGCCGACTCCGAGCAGGCGACTCTCACTCTCCACAATTCGCAATCTCGCTGGCATCTCTGGTTCGTCCCCTCACTCTGTTCTGAGCTAGAGATTGATTTCTTGTTGATTCTAGGGCTCGGTTACTGGTTCTTCCTTGTTGATGATTCTAGGGCTCGGTTACTCTATTTGACCTTGGGGTTTCGCTGTAGACTAAGTTAGCTCCCTCCCTTATGATTCTAGGCTTCGGTAGGATCCTTGGCTTACTTACGGATGTGACGATCCCTTTGTGACACAGGTTTACCTAAAAAGATGGATGATGGATGCTCTAATGACGGTCTTGTGGATAGGTTAAGAAGTGAACTTTTGGCCTTTGATGATTTACGGTATGTATAACTACTATACTCTCTCTCTCTCTCTCTCTCTCTCTCTCT
>NW_013620703.1:0-1019 GCF_000695525.1 Brassica oleracea var. oleracea
TGGTACATGGGCATCGTTTAAATTTTTTATCAATTAATTTAGTAAAATTTCATAATACTATCTAAATTGGTTGACTAAACAATATTAAATCCTATTCTCTAGAAAAACGGAGACAACAAATGTCCCAAACCTCTTTGACCTTCATCATATGTTAGTGAAGGATGCAACTATGCATTAAAATAGAATTTTCATTTTTTGAATTTTTCTCAAAATGTATTGGTTAACCCTACGAAAATATTTAATTTTTCGGTAAATACTTTATATACTGAAGCCAATGATCTTTACTGTTGTTTTAAAATTTCTAAACACATTCTACATTTGTATTAATGTATATTAACCTCTATTTCATGGTACATGGGTATCGTTTAATTTTTTTGTCAATTAATTTAGTAAAATTTCATAATACTACCTAAATTGGTTGACTAAACAATATTAAATCCTATTCTCTAGAAAAACGGAGACAACAAATGTCCCAAACCTCTTTGACCCTCATCATATGTTAGTGAATGATGCAACTAATAAAATTTTCAGTTTTTCATTTTTTCTCAAAATCTATGGGTTTAAATCTTAAGAAAATATTTATTTTTTCGGTAAATGCTCTATATACTAAAGCCGGTGATCTTTACTGTTGCTTTAAAATTTCTAAACACATTCTACATTTGTACTAATGTATATTAAACTCTATTTCATGGTACATGGGTATCGTTTAATTTTTTTGTCAATTAATTTAGTAAAATTTCATAATACTACCTAAATTGGTTGACTAAACAATATTAAATCCTATTCTCTAGAAAAACGGAGACAACATAGGTTCCAAACCTCTTTGACATTCATCATATGTTAGTGAAGGATGCAACTATGCATTAAAATAGAATTTTCATTTTTTTTTTGAATTTTTCTCAAAAACCCCTACGAAAATATTGAATTTTTCGCTAAATGCCCCATATAGTGAAGCCTATGATCTTTACAGTATTTTTAAAATTTCTAAACACATTCTACATTTGTATTAATGTATATTA
>NW_013620704.1:0-1019 GCF_000695525.1 Brassica oleracea var. oleracea
TAAAACCAAAATTAATATTCGTCTATTTCCAATTACATTATCATAACCGCTTTCATGCTAACCTTACGCAGCATTGCAGGCCGCCTTTCCCTTATGTGGAGGAAGAATGATTCTGTTGGGCCCTAAGAGTACATATATATATGGTTGATTGATGCGAGACTCATAAAAAATATTTTGATTTATTATGGTTTAATGGTTTATTGCTTAAATTGGTCATGCTTTATTATATTAATTATTGATTGTTGAACTACCCGTCTTACTTGTGTTTGGGGTTGGGTTTAGAATGAAGGGTAGTTGTATATGCTAGATAGGGAACCCTGGCTCACTGAGTGAAACTAGTTCACTCACTCCTCACATCCTTTTGCAGGTGACGAGTAGAAAGGACCATAGCGCTCACGGAACTGTAGGAGCTGGTGTAGATTGTACATCTTTTGCTAAAGACTCGTTTTCAAGATATATGAATGTATGTTTTACTTTCGACTGCGTCCATGGACCCTATGTATAATATTTTGGGCTTGTGAACTTCATGTTTTATATATATGAAATAAAGTATGTTTTATATTCGTGACGGGTTGAATCTGATATTAGGTTAGTCCAACCTAACACAACTCTATGATTCGGTACGGGTTGCAAAGCCTCAGGCCGAAGATTAGAGGAAACATGTTTGAATGGATATTCTGGGTTACAGAATTATGTTTTGTGACTTGGAAAGTCTATTCTAAACCGGTTGTGACACTTCCGGACTTGGCAGAGGAAGGTCGTTCGGGCATGTTCTTGTTTGATTGTTGCCTGAATGGTTGACCAATGTCTAAAAACGGTTCGGGGGTGTTACAGAGGTTGTATCAGAGCATGGTTTATATCATGCGGTCAATCACGTACTTTCCGTGTTTTATCGAGTCAAATGTGTCGCAAAAGATGTATTAAGAAACCAGTAGAGTTCCTCTCTAATTAGTATTCTAAATAGGAATTTCCTGTTTGTGGATTGCCGATGGCAAGGAGGGGAAGGAGTGATGGGGGAC
>NW_013620705.1:0-1019 GCF_000695525.1 Brassica oleracea var. oleracea
AAATCTTCGAACCAATAATAATAGATTTTGCTAAAATTTTGAAAATTTATAAACCAATAACAATGGAGTTTCAAAATTTTATAATTCCTCAAGAATTCTATTACCAATAACCTCTCCTTCCTAAATTGAAATGGAAAAATATCTATTATTTTAATAATTATTCTATTAAAAGTATCAGAATTATTAAATCCATGGTTCTATAACTGTCAATCATGTCTTATGGGGAATCGTATATGATAATTCTACTTGTACCATCTTGAAATCGCATATACAGAATTTTTTTGTTGGTTCTAGTTGAGGCAGGTTGAAGATCCTTTGTAAATAATTTTCTTTATTAATTAGCATAACTTTTAATAAATCATTTTCTACTTGAATTCCTCTTGTTGTAGAAAAACTAAGTAAATTTTTGTACCTTTTGGCTAAATGGATTTCCACTATTATGAGGGACTTATTGGATTACAGATTTTGGAAAAAAATTAAGAATTTCAAATAGGATGGAATTCAGCTAAATGTAATTGGCTTTTAATTTTAATATAGATTTTGATGATGGAATATAAGAATATAATTAAAGAAAACTAATTGAACTAAACAAGAACATGATATATCTAACTGGTCACAAATGTCAACCGAGATTAAATTTTTATAGGATATTTGAAAATCAGTTATTCTGAAACAATTTTTTTTCTTAATTAAACTCTATACATTATGAAATAGAGGGAGTAATATTCTTAAGTAAGTTATATAATAGTTGTTAGGGTAAAATAAAGCAGGATTCTTTGTAATACTACATAAAGATGAAGTAAATAAGTAAAGCTAGAAAAATATATCAACGATAATGTTATATTGTCAATAGAGCATAAATACAATGTATTGGTTCAGAAGCTTTATTTCTAGTCGTATGCTTCTATGGTTGAAACTGAATAATAGTCGATCTCCTCTTCTAAGGTTTAGAGTCCATTTTATAGATCTTTGAAGTCAAAATCTAGGTTAGATCCTGAAATATGGAAAGATTAATAGAA
>NW_013620706.1:0-1019 GCF_000695525.1 Brassica oleracea var. oleracea
CAGGAAGGAGAAGAAAACGCAGGTATGAGACTGTTGAAGACAAGCTCAGTTCATCGCAAGGTGCTCAAGAAAAAAAGAGGCGCAGGTGCAGTCGATGTGGCGAAGAGAATCATAACAGGGCTACGTGTGACAGAGCTATTTAGACATGTCTTTGTTTTCGATTTTCTTTTTTTTTCATTTTGGTGTTGGTTACTTGATTTACTTGGTTTTCTTGCTTTTGGATTTTCTTGTTTCTTGTTCTTGGATATGGTTTACTTCATTTTATGCAATCATTCCTTCGTTTTCTGCAATGTTATATATTTGACAATAAGTTGTAAACTGAAGCTGATCAATATGTTTCTCTGCAACTTTTACTCTTTAAAAAACATGAAATAGACTGTGAACTAAAGCTGCTTATAAAGCCAACGACTGTAAACAAGAATCCATAGAGTGTATATTAGTCAAAATAATGAAAAACTAGAACTTGCTCATACACTAAGAGAAGTCCATATTCCTACGATTGCTCCTACAACTACCATAGCCACTGTTGCTATCTTTAGCTTATGTTTCATCTCGTGTGCAACTCTAGCAATCTCCAAGTCTCCCTTCTCTTTAAGCTTTTCGGACATCTGAATCTGATGTTCAACTCTAACCATCACCTTTTCCATAACCCTTTCTTCAAACTTCGTAATCCCTTGAGCAACCCTCTCATGTTTCGCATCCACCATCCGAATCTCCTCAATCAAAGCTTCATCAATCCATTTAAATAGATGATTCTCAGTTTTTCTCTAGCGCAAAAGAAACAAAAATCAGTCAGTATTGTATTGTGAACTATAAATCTAAGTGATATAGTATGGTTTAATCTGCAACACGAAATCAAAACAGGGACTTACATCTCTTGCGATTTCGCATCGGTAGAATCGTCGATACCTATTCTCCGCCGTTGATGAATCAAACGTGGTTATGCCCTCGCCACACCAACATCTTGTAGGTATACCATGAGTAGAGATTCGAGGAAAACGAGCAGAAGATATTGACGA
>NW_013620707.1:0-205 GCF_000695525.1 Brassica oleracea var. oleracea
TATTCAACTTCCTGACTATTCTCCACTACTTTATGTATCAAAATATAGCTTCTAAGATACCGATTCATCCTGGCTTGATTAGAATGACAAAGAAGTTGTCAAATTCCAAAACAGGAAAACTGGGATCACCTGATTTGAAAATGGGATAACTTCTTCATCCTAACTCCTATGAGATTTATTCAACTTCCTGGTGATTCTCCACTAC
>NW_013620707.1:239-1019 GCF_000695525.1 Brassica oleracea var. oleracea
GCTTCTTACCAAGAGATTCATCCTGGTTTGATTGGAACGACGAAGAAGCTGTGCTATTCCCAAGCAGTAAAACTGGGAACACCTCATTTGAAAGTGGAATAACTTCTTCATCCCAACTCCAATGGGATTTATTCAACTTACTGGTAATTCTCCACTACTTAATGTATCCAAATACAGCTTCTCACATCGTGATTCATCCTGGTTTGATTAGAATGACAAAGAAGTTGTCATATTCCCAATTAGGAAAATAGGGATCGCCTGATTTAAAAGTGGGTTAACTTCTTCATCATAACTCCATTGAGATTTATTCAACTTCCTGGCTATTCTCCACTACGTTATGTATCCAAATACAGCTTCCAGATCATGATTCATCCTAGTTTGATTAAATTGACAAAGAAGTTGTCATATTCCCAAACAGGAAAACTGGGATCACCTGATTTGAAAATGGAATAACTTCTTCATCCTAACTCCTATGAGACTTATTCAACTTGCTAGTAATTCTCCACTACGTTATGTATCCAAATACAGCTTCCAGATCATGATTCATCCTAGTTTGATTAAATTGACAAAGAAGTTGTCATATTCCAAACAGTAAAAATGGGATCACCTAATTTGTAAGTGGGATAACTTCTTCATCCTAACTCCTATGAGATTTATTCAACTTCCTGGTGATCCTCCACTACTTTATGTATCCAAATACAGCTTCTCACTTCGCAAATCATCCTGGTTTGATTAGAGTGACAAAGAAATAGTCATATTCCAAACAGTAAAAATGGGATC
>NW_013620708.1:0-1018 GCF_000695525.1 Brassica oleracea var. oleracea
CAATCATGAAAAGGGTAAAGAGGTCTAAGAATCAAGACGAAAGGATTGTAAACGATCCGTTTACGAACCTTGCTAATGACATGATCATAGAGATTCTCATGAAACTGCCGCCGAGATCCATAGCCAGGCTCCATTTCGCTTCTAAAGAATCGTCATCGATAATCCTTGACAAAAAGTTCATCCAGTGGTACATGACCCGATCTTTAACTCAGCCACGTTATCTTATCTCACTGCACCGTGGCGGATACATGCAGATGCAGCTCTTTCAATCCTTGTCTCAAGACCATCCGTATAATCATAACATGGTTAGTTATGAAATGGAACCCGATGTACTGTATGAATTTACTCCACCTGTTCGCGGCTTGATCTGCGGTCGGGACTTTACCAAGATGATTGTCGGAAACCCTAGTACGGGTCAGTTCGTATCGTTACCTAGAGTCAAAACGAGGAGGCAAGATATATTGTCTGTTTTTGGATATGATCCAGTTAATGATGTATACAAAGTGTTGTGCATGACTGTGGTACTTAAACGTAGTCACATGTCTCGTAATGGTAATGCTGTATCGTGGGAGGATATTGTGTCGGAGGAGCATCAAGTGATCACTCTAGGAGCTAAAGAAAAATGGAGAATGATCGAGTGTGAGTATCGACATCGTCATAACTCTGGATGTAAAGGGATATACAAGGATGGGTTTATGTATTATTTAGCTACTTACCAGAAAAAAAGATCTCTAATGAGCTTTGATCTGAGTTCTGAAGAGTTTAATGTTACTAAGCTACCTGAGGATCAGATGCTTCAACAGTATGGTGAGCTGGTGAATCACGCTGGAAAGGTAACCATAGCGTATCAGGCATATAACCGCAACGTTGACCTATGGGTTCTGGAAGATGCCAACAAAGAAGTATGGTCAAAAAATTTTGTGGTTCCTCCTCTGTCGATAGATTTTTTTGGAAGGTTTCGTGACCTCGTGTTCATGGGTATACTTGGTACTGGGGAGATGATATTCGCATCGCGCTC
>NW_013620709.1:0-1018 GCF_000695525.1 Brassica oleracea var. oleracea
GAAGCAGCATAAGATCCCGAGGCATAGGGTTCATTTCGAGGAGGTTTGTATGTCTTTGATCACCGAGGATTGTCCTGTTGAAGGTTTTAGCTACAAGGTGGTCCGTGGGGAGTGTGTTTCTTATGCGGCGCATAGTAGTAAGGTGAGAGTGGAGATTTATTCTTCTAAGACCACCACGTGGAGCTACTCTGAGCTGGCTTGCAATGAGGCGGTGTCTCTCACTCCTTGGACTGCAGGGAGAGTGATTAAAGGTGTGGTGTATTGGCACGCCACGGGAGGTAAAGTTGCCATCTATGACACAGAAGATGAGGAGAAAAGGATCGATGTGATAAAGCTTCCCAAGACGTTTAACTACGATGAGCAGGTTCTGGGAGAATCCTCTGACGGGTGTTTGCAATACGGATGGAGTAATAAGTCTGTGATGGAGATATGGAAGCTGGAGAAGGTAGGCGAGGTTCTTGAGTGGACCATTCAGTTTAAGGTGAATTTCAAGGCCATGTGGAGGTTGAACCCGGTGGAGTATGCGAGGTTCAGCACTAGGACTAAAGAGACGCAGCTGCTTGCGTTCTTCAACCAAAACTCGGACTCGGTTTTCATCAGATGCGACTCGCACATCTGCGTGTTTGACACGAAGACTCAGAGGGTTGAAGAGGTTCAGTACCAAGGACGTGGGTCTTCGTTCGTTTGGGATTACTGCAAAGTCTTGCCTTACTTTCAGCTATCTTGGCCTTGTTCTTCTTCTTCTCTGCTGGAAGAAGGAAACATCTGAAGATCGAAACTGTGATGTCCCTTTCCGCAGTAATAAGTAGCTTATGATAATAATAATAATAATCAGTTAGTGTGTAAGCCTCTAATATCATTTTGTTGTGTTATGGCCATTGGATTATATGGGCTTTGATGTTTTTTGTTTGACCATTGATGAGCCTCTCATGGCCATTGAATTACTGTTTAGTTATTGAAAGATTGTGCATTTTGTAATGACAACAAGTTTTTGCGTTTGTGTTTTTCATTGACTTGG
>NW_013620710.1:0-1018 GCF_000695525.1 Brassica oleracea var. oleracea
GAACAACTAGTTCATAGGGGAATGAGCCATTTTCCCACATTTTATGTAGTATATTTTCCTAGTTAAACTTTATTACTGTACAAATTAACATTTATTTCAAATAAACTAGAGAAACTATCACATTCAAGTCGAAATTAACATTGACCGAAATGATGTTGGTCAATCATGCCGAGTTAAATATCACATATACATTTCTATTGCGTCAAATGTCACGTGTTTAATTTATGATGAGTCAAATGCTACATGCATTTTTTTTCTAAAATTTACAGGAAAACCTAAAAATGTACCAATTTTTTAAAAATATTCTAATATCCGAAAACTCAAAACCCCGAGAAATCTATAAATACCCAAAAACAAAATATATTCAAATAACTAGATAATTTAAATATATTAAAATTCAAAATATACCAGAAATCCCAAGAAAATAAAAAAACCTGATATTTTAAAATATATTTTGTAGTTCGTAAATATTTTGTTTTATGGAATTTCAGATATAGTTTTGGTTTTTTATATATATTTGGAATATTAAGTATTTATAGTTTGTCACGGATTTTTGGGTATATTTGATTTTGTGTATATTTGGTGTATTTTTTTATATTTATAGATGGTTGATAAAAAAAAAATTTGAGTCAAATTTGATTTCGGTTTGTATTTAATAATGTAGGTAATTTTTTTGAAATAAATGTTAGTTTAAAATAAAAAGCATGACATCAAAATTTATTTAGGAAAAAGTATGACCGAAATTGTTGAAGTTGTAACAATTTTTTTCCTGCATGACCGCATATTTGGATTCAAATTAACTACTATAAACTCTTCGATTAGTTAGAGTATCTCCAACTCAACTCTAAAATAGAGTTTGTAGTAAAAAAAAAGTTTAAATCCAACTCTATTTTTTACACTATGGTGGAGCAAATATGGATTTATTCCATAAATAAAGTGATTATTTTATTTTTTTATTCTTGGCTCTATTAATGGTCTAAAATTTTATTAATACTCTGGTAACTGAGTAAATCTATGG
>NW_013620711.1:0-1018 GCF_000695525.1 Brassica oleracea var. oleracea
CAATCCTAGCAGATGATATTAAACCTCAAGAATCATGCAATCAGATTTTAACCTCAAGAATCATGCAATCAGATCAATCAGCCTTGGACTGAAGCTGATCGGGGACGCGAGCTGGAACAGATGCGGGAACAAGAGACGTGATCGGGGTTTAGGGTTCGTCGGATCGCCGGCTAGGGTTAGAGTTTTAGGGTTTTTCGATTTGGGTATTAACTTAGGGATTTAGTGTTTCGTGCTGATAACGTGTTATAAATGTAATGAAAAAGTCTATCTATATTCATAACATAGAGGTTTCTTATATAGGAGATTACACCGTCATAGATAAATAGAAATATTACTAATCATAATCTCTTTGTTATGAACTATCCACAATCTGGTTCATAACAAAGTTTTATTTATTTCTAATTCAAATTACTATTTATACTCTTATAGAAAGATATAATATTGTAATATAAGTATTAAATACAACACTTCCGTATAAAAAGAGAATATAGGAGCGCCATTCGACCAACAAATTGGTAAAGATTGTTATCTTTCTATTTGATTCTTTGCTTGTTTACTTTCTCTTAGATTGTGTTTAAGAAAATTGTTTATTATATTCTTACTTTAAAGACCTCCTCACCGTTATTCTTTTCTTTTTCCTTCCTTTTATGTCTACTTTCCTTCTTCATTTGTCGAATGAATCTAAATGTTTTTTCCTCTATAAATTTAAAAATATTTTCCTTTGCTTTCTAACTTGGGAATTGAGATACACAAATGTAATTGGTGATAAGTTTCTCTTTGTTAAGATTTGAGAAAATATTTGTAAGAATGCGTTGTGTATTTCTTATTGCTTACACCACTATATATAGTGGTTCATACAAGGTGGAATCAAAAGGGAGACTTGATTACAAAGATACTCTACATAATGACATGGTCAAACTCATAAAGACTAAAGTTGAATGGATCTTCCATGTGGCTGGATGTAAACCTCCAATGGACTCTAATCTTGAACTTGTATGGTCTAGGTTATGGACCATCC
>NW_013620712.1:0-1018 GCF_000695525.1 Brassica oleracea var. oleracea
TATAAGAACGATCCAATAAGTCCATGTATATTCATAAAGAAATTCGACTGCAAGGGCTATGTTATAATATCTGTCTATGTGGACGACCTGAACATAATAGGAACCTCTGGAGAGATTTCCAAAATGGTCGAATGTCTAAAGAAATAATTCGAAATGAAAGACCTAGGGAAAACTAAGTTCTGTTTGGGATTACAGTTTGAGTATAAAGCAAATGGCATCCTTGTGCATCAAGAAACTTATACAGAAAAGATACTCAAGCAATTCAATATGGACCAGGCACACCCCTTACCGTGTCCTATGGTCGTGAGGTCCTTAGACCTTGAGAAGGATCCATTCGGACCTAAGAAACCGGACGAGGAAGCACTCGGACCGGACATGCCTTACTTAAGTGCCATTGGGGCCTTAATGTACTTAGCTAGTCATACTAGACCGGACATAAGCTTTACCGTGAGCTTACTATCCAGATTTGGATCATGTCCGACCTTAAGGCATTGGAATGGTGTGAAGCATCTGTTCAGATATCTGAAAGGAACAAAAGACCTTGGTTTGTTCTATACCAACCGGCCAGGAGAGAACATGGTCGGGTATGCAGATGCTGGTGACCAGGAGAGAACATGGTCGGATATGCAGATGCTGGGTACTTATCTGACCCACACCAGGCTAGATCTCAAACAGGATATGTGTTTACACATGTGTTTACGCATAGTGGAGCCGCAATATGCTGGCGTTCAACAAAGCAAACCTTAGTTGCTACATCGTCCAATCATGCCGAGATCATAGCAATGTATGAGGCAAGCCGTGAGCTTATATGGTTGAGGAACATGACCGGCCATGTCTTGAAAGAGAGTGGTCTGTCCGTGGGACAAGAGAAAGAGGAGCCAATGATCATCTACGAGGACAATGCAGCGTGCATAGCTCAGCTCAAGGAAGGATACATCAAGGGAGACAGGACCAAGCACATCCTGCCATTATTTTTCACCCACGACTTACAGAAGGCAAAGGAGGTTCAAGTAGTCCA
>NW_013620713.1:0-1018 GCF_000695525.1 Brassica oleracea var. oleracea
AGAGTTGGGTGAATACAAGGCATCTGATATCTCAAGATGTGTACCCAAGGCAACAGGATACTAGCCTGGCCCTGCCCCTCTATGAGGCTGGCAATACCCGCAATGGTTGAGATGTTGGCGTTTTTAAGAGTTAGATTTATGAAGTATCTCTTATCTTTAAGAATCGTGTGGCTTGAGCCACTGTCCACAACGAGTACATCCTTGTTCTTGTTCATCTCTAAAACAAGATTTAAAAGGATGCACCTTAGAGACTTCATATATATAAGGAAAGCTTTTATTTTATTATATAGGTCTTTAAAACAAGTTTAAAATAAAAGACAACATAGAATTTAACAACACCAAAACATAGAAATCAGATTATAATGTCGAAACCACTTCAGTCTTTAAGACAATCCGAAGTTTCATAATCCATAAGATCGTCCTTGTCATGATCAAAGTCTTTTTCATTGTCTTGACAAAACCATATGGGCTTCAGGATTCTTCCCTTTCAAACTCTCTTGATAAAGCTCAACAAGATGCTTTGGAGTTCTACAAGTCCTAGCCCAATGATTGTCCATTCCACATCTATGGCACACTGATTTACTTGATTTGGTCGAATGTTGAGGCTTAAACGAAGATCCACATCCACGACCATGGCCTCATCCAAATGAGCCACGATCATGTCCATGATCTCTTCCATTCTGATTACCTCATCCGCGGCCAGAGGAACCTCGGCCACGGCCACGTCCGTATCTACTTCCTCGACCACGGCCATAATAGTCGTTTCCTTGGACATGATGTGACTCTTTATCGTCCTTAGTGTTGTGTGCTTCAGGTGGTGCTGCTGAGCCAACATGTCTCATCTCACTGTTTCTCATTTATAACTCATTATTTTGCTCAGCAAGCAAGAGAGAAGAAATAAGATCAGCGTAGGTCTTAAAAACTTCCTCTCTGTACTGTTGTTGTAACAGCACATTGCTTGTGTGGAAAGTTGAAAAGGTTTTCTCAAGCATATCCTGATCCGTAATACTTTCACCAC
>NW_013620714.1:0-1018 GCF_000695525.1 Brassica oleracea var. oleracea
AAAAAAAAAGAAGAGAGAATTTTGGTTCATTTTTTTGTATTTTTCTTAATTTTATTTATCTTATTGAAATGTTTTGCTAGTTTATTTTTGCAAGTCAGGTTTAGTAATTGGTTTAAACCAAACCGGAATCTATCAAATGATTAGAAAACGGTATAATTCTCGGATGATTTAGTCTCTATTTAGTAAGGTTGTTAATCATATATATATACATAAGCGGGGAGAGATTAAAATCGAAAAAACACTTTCGCTCTCATCTCTCTCTCTCTCACTCTTCCCGACTCGATCAAGATCGCCTTCCTGTACCGTCATGGATCCGTCGAGAGCTCGTCAGATAAGGGCTTCGTGGAGAGCCGAAGAGGCGTTTGCAGAGAGGTATATGGCGGACATGAGGGGGGAATTTATCAAAGAAGAAGAGATTGACGAAGAGAATGGGTTTGCTCGTGAGTTGTCGTGGGAACGTGTTCGCAACAGGATGGTGATGACGATTTGGGTCACTAGGAAGATGATGGAAGAACACAACCCCCCTCTTGAGGCATTCATCGGGACCTGCGTAAAGATTCTTCTTCTTCTTCGTTTAATCTTTCTTAACTTATTGGTTCATTCATCTTATTAGGGTTTGGTTTGATTGCAGGACGAGTATGGTAGACCTGGAGGAAGAGGTGAGATTGGGTTTTTCTGCTAACTCTTGCTTCGTAGGATCTTTTTTGGTTGATAGGTGTAGGTTTTGAACATAAAGGTTGTAACTTTGTGTTATTGGGAATAGGGAACACGTCTTAGAGGAGGAATCTTATAAGTGTTTGTAGTTGACATTAGAATCTTGAAATTGCTACTTTAGGCCTTGCTGTGATCACTGCACAATCAGCTTGTTTGTGGATTGGCGAATGCTTGGAACCGTTCCTTACGCACTTCACGGACTCGTGGACCAACGTCATGACCATACGTGCTGATCAGTCGATGAAGAGCTGGATGTCAGAGGTCAGTGTGGCCTTTGTATGTTGAGGTTTTTTTTTTTTTTTTT
>NW_013620715.1:0-1018 GCF_000695525.1 Brassica oleracea var. oleracea
GTTGACAGATTTCGAGAGCAGTATGCAATGGACTGCTATGAAGAATTTGTGGGCGGTGCTAAAGTAAACAATGAGTAAACTTGAAGTTGTTTTCTTTGTCAGAATGTTGTTCGAACCCAATGGTACTTATGTTTGTGTGAACGAAATGGAACTTAATGGTATATTTATGGTGTGTTTGTGTGATTATGCGTTTATGATCATCGAGAAACAAAAAAGTTTATCGGTATTGACTTTGGTATTTCTAGATATGTACACCTGAGTTAAAACGCTGCACACCAACTACATGTGTTGACTTTGGTAGACCTTGTAACCCTCGTACACCGTTGTTGTAATGTTGTTGTAACTACGTGAAGGTATACATCATTGAACAAAATGATTGCTTATTCGTGATGTTTGATTGTATTATATAAAGTCACATCATTGAACAAAATGAACGACATGTATTGTCGGTGGTAGACCTTGTAACGTTTGGTGTACAATATAAAGTGAAACGTTTTGTTTGGTCTTTAAAAATCGTACAGCATTGGCGTAATGATGCACACCAAGTCTGACATTTCACATCAACCATATGTATTGACTTTCTTAGACCTTGTAACGGTTGTTGTATTGTATTATGTAAAACGCATTGTTTGGTTTATAAATCGTGTACACCGTTGTTTTAATGTTGTAAACCTAGTCTTATCTTTTCATGATAACTGTATGAGTAAAGAAACGATAAACCGATGTTGGAGTTTGTCTCCTAGCTTTGATGGTATACGTCACCTTCCAAAATAACAGCTAATGTTATACTCGAAAACGGAATTAGAACAATGCTTAATGTGGTAAATGCATTACAACAAATAATAATTACTGCCAACTGTCGAAGGGCGGAAAACTCGTGGCGCAACGAAAATCCCGGAGGAAAAGACCAACCCCTTTTATCCAGAAGCATCGGTTACACATGTCTTCATTCTTGCTTAACTCCATCTGCAACAGATCCCAATCGAAATCCAACGTAGGTGCACATGGGCAATTATAA
>NW_013620716.1:0-1018 GCF_000695525.1 Brassica oleracea var. oleracea
ACTGCTTATCTTTGAACATGGGAGAATCTTGATGAGCTTTCATATCACTCCATAGTCCTCTTCTATTCTCAGCAAGATTTTCCCCATAAACAAAGGAGCAGAAAAACTCTTCAGTCTCCCCCTCCAGGAGCACTGAGACAGTAATAATTTGATCAGACTTGAAAACTGGAGGCACTCTAACCTGCGGATTCCAAATGACCCAGATTCTACCCTTCCGACTATACTCATAATTATTTAAGAAAGACCATCCAGGAACCACCATACTTACTATCTGCATAGCCTTACTCTCCTTTACCCTCGTCTCCAATAAACATCCAAATTGCAACTCCTTATTTTGAATCCAACTGCGAACTACCTTGTGTTTTGAACTCTTATTGAAACCTCTCATGTTCCAGAAGAATCCTGTCATTGAGTAGGTGTGCGAGTACTTCTTTTACCCAGATTCCCAGGCATATGCTTTCCACCCACCATAGGCTCAGGAATGATCCTATGGTGTGTTTTCGTGGCTCTTGGTATTGATGGTCTTACTCCCAAAACATCAGAATAGCTTGGTTTCCGAATCACCTTTTCTTCTATAGTAATTACCATATCGTCTTTCACAACATCCACTTCTCTAACCTCTGCATTATGTTCCTCCTGTGATACATCCTCATTGTTAACATTCCCCTCTACTTTCTTCTCCATTACTAAAACTTTATTTTTTCCTCTAGAATTCCCAATCTCATCATCCTTTCTCTCCACAACCTCTTGACTCTCCGTAGCAACCTCTTGACTCTCCGCAGCAACAAATTGTTCCGCTTCAGAACCTCCTTTTTCCACTTTATTAGCTTCAGTATCCTCCTTTATCTCATCCTTATTGACCAACTCCCCATTATCATTTATCTCATTCAAAGCTGAAAATCTCGATGGAGTCATGATTTTGACTTGTCCAAACTTCAGAGGACTCTGATTCCTATTGACTTTTCATGGTAAAACATCAGACCATCCCTCAACTATTTGCCCTTCCTCAATCTCATTC
>NW_013620717.1:0-1018 GCF_000695525.1 Brassica oleracea var. oleracea
GTAGAGCCAAACATAATTTGAAACTTAATTCCATAAAACGCAGATTGTTCAGAAAGTTTAAGAAACCAGAAGCAGACACCACATCTTAAATTTTTAAAACAGCATCGATGTCTAATAATTATTGAAACAGAGTAAATCTGATGCCAAAGCATTAAGACAGACGTGCCTTCTTGACCATCTTGAAAGCTGCTTTAGCTGAAGGCCTCTTTGGTTCTTCACCATTCGGGGTGCTACCCCCAGTTTCAATCTTAGCACGAATTGTATTGTCACTCGGCATGTCATCCCCATTCTTCTCGTTCCCTCCCTGATATGGTCCAATAACTTATATTAATTTACAGTACATGAAAGTGACATAACGAAACAGTCATAACACTCACATTATCAACGAAATCAGGGAGCGGTGCACGTTGAGAATGTGTGTGATGGTGAAGGTCTGATAATTTGCCGTGAAATTGTATGCACTAACCCGGACTTGAAAGGTGAACGTCTTTCCTTCCATGTCCAAAATAAAAGGGGGACCTGAGTATCCTCAGGATTGACACCTGCCCTAGCCTGGTGTCAAATTAAGATCACATGAATTAGAACCTTACACGGGGAAGACGAATCTGATAGTTAGAATGGCAACCTACCAACATATGACCAGCTTCATGTGCTTTTAGGTTATGGAGCTTTGTCATCACCCCATCAAAACAAACGAATACTCCCTCAGCACTATCATCAGCTATGCCCATCTCTACTCGATATCTAGAAACCAATAACCAAATTTCCAAACGTTAGGTGCTAATATGATTGTGGACACATACCGAAACAGACAGAAATAATATAATACAATGTGTTACATACCAGAGGGCACCAAAAGCATGTGTATTGTCGCAGTGCACACATGTCAAGGCTGAGTCTGTGCATAGCAGTTTTTTAGTGCACTTAGAGCAAGCAATATAACACCACCCTTTGTCCATCTTAATATCAGTCACTTTCCCAGAACACATGAAATCGATGTCCTACATGTTGGAATACC
>NW_013620718.1:0-1018 GCF_000695525.1 Brassica oleracea var. oleracea
CAAACGCAATGGACGATCTATGTGAGGGCATGGTATTTAAAAATAAAGGACACTTGAAACACCACTTGGCACTTTACGCTTTGCGTAAGAAATTCATGTTCAGAAGTACACGTTCATCACCACAACGAATGGTGATGCAGTGCGCAAGCGAAACATGCCGCTGGCGTGTGTATGCAACGAAGATGAAAAATGTTGAGAAATTTGAAGTCAGAAAAGCAATCTTACAACACACATGTACCGTAGACGAGCGTGTTGGTAATTTCACGCAAAACCTTATTAAAAATGACAACAAGGTTGTTATATAAAACTGGTTCCATCGATGCTGATAATGGTTTGATGTCATTGTAACCAAAACATTATTAAAAATAGCCAAGTAGGTTTTCTCAATAAGTGAGTTACTTATACGATCATAATGACCATATCAATTTTTTTATCCTCTAACTAATCATAATGGCCATATCATTGCAGTGTTTATTGTTAACGATGATCTAAACCAGTAGTTGATTTCAAAATTGTTATTGTAGGATATGAAAGACAGGCAACGCATGGAGTCATTGGGGAGGTCATGAGGTCAAGATATCTTGGAAATGGAGCTGCACCGAGACCTAATGAAATTATGCAAGTAATGCTGGGTGATCACGATGTCAACATCTCTTACTGGAAAGCTTGGCGTTCAAGAGAGGTTGCACTCGATAATGCTAAAGGATCTTCAGGCGCATCTTATAACCTGTTGCCGGATTATCTACAGAGACTGGTGGCTTCAAACCCAGGAACACTCAGTCAAATGGAGACGGAATTGGAAGAAGGAGTTGGGGAGCGGTTCAAGTACATGTTTTTAGCTATGGGGGCTTCTGTAAGTGGGTTCAATATGATGCGCAGTGTCGTTATAATTGATGGAACACATTTGCGAGGTAAGTACGGTGGCTGCTTGTTGACCGCTTCAGCACAGGATGGTAACTATCAGGTATTTCCGCTGGCAATCAGCGTTGTTGATAGTGAAAACGACAAAGCGTGGGAG
>NW_013620719.1:0-1018 GCF_000695525.1 Brassica oleracea var. oleracea
TGCATATTTTCTAAGATTGATTTGAAAAGTGGATACCATCAGATTAGGATGAAAGAAGGAGATGAATGGAAAACTGCATTCAAAACTAAACATGGTCTTTATGAGTGGTTAGTCATGCCATTTGGATTAACCAATGCACCTAGTACATTCATGAGATTAATGAATCATGTTCTTAGATCATTCATTGGCATATTTGTTGTGGTATACTTTGATGACATCCTTGTATACAGTAAGAGCTTTAATGATCATATAGAACATCTTAGACATTCATTGGCATATTTGTTGTGGTATACTTTGATGACATCCTTGTATACAGTAAGAGCTTTAATGATCATATAGGACATCTTAGAGCTGTTCTTGATGTGCTTAGAAAGGAATCTCTTTTTGCTAACCTTAAGAAGTGTACTTTTGGAACGGATCACTTGGTTTTTCTAGGCTTTGTTGTGAGTGCAGATGGAGTAAAGGTAGATCAAGAGAAGGTGAAAGCAATACAAGAGTGGCCGATTCCTAAAACCATCAGTGAAGTGCGAAGCTTCCATGGATTAGCTGGCTTCTACCGACGGTTTGTAAAAGATTTTAGCACCATAGCCGCTCCATTGACTGAGGTGATCAAGAAAGAAGTTGGATTCAAATGGGGAGAAGCACAAGAACTTGCCTTTCAATGCCTAAAAGAGAAGCTTACTAATGCCCCTCTTCTTATACTTCCTGATTTCAATAAAACTTTTGAAATTGAATGTGATGCTTCAGGAATTGGAATTGGTGCTGTTCTTATGCAGGAGAAGAGACCCATAGCATATTTCAGTGAGAAACTAGGAGGAGCGACTCTCAACTATGCTACTTATGACAAGGAACTCTACGCTTTGGTGAGGGCTTTGCAGACATGGCAGCATTACCTATGGCCCAAGGAGTTTGTCATTCACACTGATCATGAGTCTCTCAAGTACCTTAAAAGCCAAAACAAACTCAGCAAGAGACACGCAAGGTGGGTTGAGTTCATTGAGACATTTCCTTATGTCAT
>NW_013620720.1:0-1018 GCF_000695525.1 Brassica oleracea var. oleracea
TTTTCTATATTAAAACTAAATGACCAAATAACATAAGAAAATAATAAGGGAAATACCCTAGAATAGCACTAAAAAAGTTTATGTCACAAATATAGATTCTAAGAATCAAAATGACCAAAATGTTTCATTAAAGCGGTAAATATACCCTTATACCCTTAGGGTTAACTAATCCAAACCTTAGGGTTTAGAGTTAAGGGGTGAAGATTTGGGATTGAGGTTTAAAAATTTATAAAATAAAAATTAAAAATTAAAATTTATAAAATAAAAATTAAAAATAAAAATTTTGAAAATAAAAATTTTAAAAATAGTTTCAAAAAGTATTTTCGAATTACAAAATACAAATTTGAAAAGAAAAAAAAAATTTCAAAAAAAATTTTTTATAAAAAAGTTCGAATTTGAAAACATATAATCTAAAACTATAAAAAAAAAAATTATTTTTTTATTTTTTTTATATATCTAGGGTATTAGTATTCTTTTATCTATTAAATGAAATATTTTGGTCATTTTCTTCCTTGTAGTCTATTTTTGTGACCAAAACTTGAAAATAGTCTATTTAGAAGAATTGCCCAAAATAATAACAGGGGCCCAATTTTGGGGGTATATTATGCTCATTGTCCAACTCTTAAAAAAACAATCTAGAAAATTTGAAAAGAAAAAAAAAATTTCAAAAAAAAATTTTTATAAAAAAGTTAGAATTTGAAAACATATAATCTAAACCTATAAAAAAAAAAATTATTTTTTTATTTTTTTTATATATCTAGGGTATTAGTACTTTTTTATCTATTAAATGAAATATTTTGGTCATTTTCTTCTTTGTAATCTATTTTGTGACCAAAACTTGAAAATAGTCTATTGAGAAGAATTGCCCAAAATAATAACAGGGGCCCAATTTTGGGGGTTACGAGATCCTGAAACGGGTTGGTTTTAATTTGTACCCGATTCAAAAGAACAATCAACGGCTCAAACATATCATGATAACTTTTTGAACGGTATATGAGATATCTTGATGAGGAATCGG
>NW_013620721.1:0-1017 GCF_000695525.1 Brassica oleracea var. oleracea
TTAAAAAGGCCTCAAAACCAAAGTTCAGTCTGTGTTGGGTCCGATACAATATAGTTGCTTAATATGGTTTTAGCAAAACAGTCGGCTTCACCATTAGACAAACAAGGAAGATGAACAACCGAGATATCGAGAACGGCTAATGAGATCTGATGGCTATTTTTCACGATACGATAGATCTTCTCCGGCCTGCACTATTTTGCAGGACCAGATTTAAGATTTTGGGCCATAAACAATTACTAAAATTTTGATAAAAGACATATTTTATGTGGGTTATTGTGAATGAGGAAGGTGATTTTTATAGATAAATATGGATAAATTTCTCCTAGTTTTTCAATTAATTTTCTATTAAAAAAACCCATCAGAAACTCGTCAGAAATTTTATAACTTTCATCAAAACAACTACATAATGGTTATTAATTCCATCAGCAATCCGTTTGAAGTTACAACTACATATTCGGGAATTCATTGATAAATTTCAGACATATGTGTTTTGTCTGAATTTCGTTGGAAGTTCTCGTGCTTTATTGTAGAGCTACAGAAACAAAGTAGAGAATAGTTAGGTTTTGAATGGCAAAAAAACATACGCTAATTGGTGTAGAATAATGTAGTTGTATGGATCATACGTAAAATTTCCCAAGTTTGCGACGATTCTCTCTTTTCTTTCTCCAGGTGCAAGACAATAATCATGTTAATTTACCAATATTGCTTGAGTAAATTGTAAGAGATAAATGATATATTAGTGTTTAACTAGTTTATAATATATGTTTTGAGGCTTTTTATCGAGTGAAAATAAGTGTTTTGGAGCCTTTTGGTGTTATATAGTGTTTTTACACGGTTTAGGTCTACTTGGAACATGGTCGAACTGGACGAAAAAATGAAATTGAAGATGCAAAACTATATAGAGGCGTCAGACATTTGATACGTAAGTGGATGGCTCGACCATCGACCCTATTGATCAGGACGACCTGCACGATGTTCTGGAAAACCCAAGAAAGCTTGTATTGGGATTTAAAGCAT
>NW_013620722.1:0-1016 GCF_000695525.1 Brassica oleracea var. oleracea
TTGTAAACAAGTCTTTACAAAGTTTGACTTTAAATTTTAATTGAGTTAAATATAAATTCCCGGTTCTATTTTGTATTATTAGTTTCAAAGATTTTCACTGGCACTTATATACTATTTATATGAATAAATATTTTAAGTTGCATTTTCGGATCCCTATTTTTAAATGTGTGAGATATACTATTTTTTTGAAATTGAAATAAATTAATATTTAAGAACATTTAATGCTCATATGATGGTTTCTCACTAAAAAATAAGAAAAAATATTTATAGTTTATAGATTACATACAAATCTAGATTTTTACATAGTTTAAATGATGAAAAATTTATATATAATTTTGTTGATATAAATTTATATAAAATATTTCATTTTAAAAATTACTCTGATAATTTAAAAATTGCGATAAAATATATTATAGTAATTTTATTTTTAAATATACATTTTTAATATTTTAATATTTAAAATAACAATACATAACAATAGATAATAAATAATTGCAGTTTTCATTTTAGATTATAAGATATACATATTTTTAAATGTATAATTGTTATAGTTTAAGAAATCTGATTTTTTCTTACATAACTATAGATATATATTATAAATAAATAAATATTTTAATTTTATATATATCTAAAATATGATTTATTGGTATAGAGAAATTATTATTTTATTAAAATAGAGAAATTTAGAATATTTAAATATTTATTATTACACGTGCATTTGATGTGGATATAAGAAATCTGATTTTTTTTGTTATAAATATTGATATAATATAAGTTATTTATATAAATAGATTTCGGTACTTATATATATGTATATAAAATTGTTTTATTTTATATATAAATATTATGATCTTATTTTAATTGAGAAAATTTAGGATGGTTCAAAAACAATCAAATAATAGTTTAAAACTTAAAAAATTTTGATTGGCTATAATACTTATATTTTTGAACTTACATTATTAAAAAAATCAATTTTAGTTGGACCATTATAACTATTTTGATAGTCCAAAATTTTG
>NW_013620723.1:0-1016 GCF_000695525.1 Brassica oleracea var. oleracea
ACTGGATGCAATCAATTCGTATTATGCATTCAGTTCATTCGTGATTGAAATCCTAGCATAGGCAGTTTCTATATGATCTTAATGCAATCTTTTCATACATCTTAGTAATTGGTTTCTAAGTGATCAAGCAAACAAACACTATTCACTCAATATGTATGCATGATGCAACCAAAACCACATGGCTACAAGATATGATCAATCCTAGCGTTTGATTTCTAAGCGTAATTGCAATTCAATCAATCAAGCAATATATTCAATCAATCAAATTCGATTTAGGGTTTTAAACAATGTTGAAAACGTGTGAATAACTAGCAATGCGCTTTCAATTTCAAAACGGATCAAGCAATCAAACTAGTATTCGATTTTAATTGAAACTATCAAGGCTAGCAATCAATTTCTATTTTAAAGTATTTAGGGATTTGATCAAACAATCAATACGATTTCAAATTCAATTCATACAATCAATTTCAATTATGAATTTAGCAATCCTAGCATATGGATTTCTATGTGATCATATTCAAATTAGGGTTGTGATCATATTCAAATTCAATCAAGTTCGATTTTATTCCAAGACATTAGGGTTTCGAATTTCAATCTATCAAAACTAGCAATACGATTTTAATTAATCAAGGTTAGCATATTATATCCAAATGATATACCATGGATTTGACCCATTTTCATCCATGGTATATAAGTGTTTTACTATCTATATATTATATATTCTATCCTATTAGGTATGTTTTCAGGTTCAGGAGTATTTTGGAATAAAATGATGATTATGGAACATTTAGGAGCTTAAAAGAGATTTCATCCGAGCTGACCATTAGAGGTCGATACGAAGAAGAAGCAATCGATCGATGCACATCCAGTGCCGTCGATCGATACAGAAGAGAGGCCTCGACGATTGAAGATTATGATCGATTGATGTACATCCTGTACCATCGATCGATATCGAGACACGAGACGCGTGACTTGGTTCCAGCCGACTTTAAACCTAAGGCTTCACCAAATTACAA
>NW_013620724.1:0-1016 GCF_000695525.1 Brassica oleracea var. oleracea
TTAACCAATTCAACAGAGCAAAGATCAAGTATTTATCCAATTCAAAAAATCAAGTATTTATCGTGGGTGTTTTGTCTGGCAAAGAGAAAGGTCCAGCCTCGATCATGTCTCTTGATCAACCCACCTCAAGACACAAAGACAGAAAAAAAATCAGAGGATTGAAATCGTTATGATTCACTATGAAAGAGAACAATCTAATTGAAATTATTTAAGAAATGCATAATTGAAATTTTCAAACATTAAAACTAATCTTTACCTTTCGATTTGTCTGAGCATCAACAGTCACCGATTTGCTTCCTCTCCAAGAGCCACCACCAGGGAGATCTCGCTGTTTTCCTTGGTCGAGGAGAGAAACCGATAGAGGAACGCCGTTTTCATTAGCCGACACGATCCACCGAGAGAGACACCGTTTCGTTGAGTAGATCCACCGTGAAGAAGTGAAATCGCCTTTTGATCGCGTCGGAAAAGAGAGAAGGAAGAAAGAAAGAAGGAAAAAAGGGAAAAGAAGGAAAAGAAAGAAAAGAGACGCAACCCGTGTCCTCTCTCTCTCCTCTCTCCAATGAAGCTCCGACGCGTGGCGCCGAGGGACGGACGTTTCGCGGTGCTAATTAGGCAACGCCCCTTTGCTTAATTCATGTTTTTCATTTATTTTTAATTTTAATTTACCTAAGCAATTCTTCTAAACTACCCCAATAAACATGCTCTGAGTAGAGTGGACCGAAATTTTTTTTTTTCTAGATTCCTAATTAAATTAGTTTCTTGTTTGTCCACGTTGGTTGTGTTGGACTTTGGTCCATAAGAAACCGATAATTAAGTAATCAGATCACCAACTTCTGGATTACGAATAAATCAACGAGCAAATGCGCCGGTTTCACATTATCCAAATTTTTTTATATATTAAGAAAACTACATGACTAAACTAGTTATTCGTACGGTACAAGTTGATGAGTTTCAATTAGTTTGTTTGTTATAAATATATGTTTATTGTCACATATGAAAATAAGAGCACCTCCCAA
>NW_013620725.1:0-1016 GCF_000695525.1 Brassica oleracea var. oleracea
ATATATGATACTTGAAACAAGCTAGACAATCAAGACAATCAAGCAAAAACAATCAATTCAGTTTTTTTTTTTTTTTTTTTTTTTTTTTTTTTTTTTTTTTTTTTTTTTTTTTTTAAATGCAACAATAGATGAATGCATTAGGTTACACACTAACCATATGAATGAACCAGATTCAATCTAAATGAACACAAGACTAGATGATACTTATGCAATCAAGGCAATAAGTCTGACTCAATTCATGCTTATGCTCACTAGTTTTATCACAGCCAATGATTCAAGTAGCTTAGACATACTTCTAAATGCTTATAAGACATCACTGATGGATTTAACTATGGCATAGCAACACTCAGAACTGGACTGAGTCAAGACAAGTAGATTTCAATCTCTAACAATGACAATACAAGTTCTAGACACTACATTGACATCCTAGGTTATTATGATTATTAAGTTCTCTAAATGCAATGCAAGCTTATATTAGATTTTCTGATTTAAAGAGTGATTAAGTTTAATCTGAGAATTAAAGAGATTGGAGATTAAGAACAAGAGAGAGAGAGACTCAAAACTCATTACCTTGATTAATGACATGAGTTTACAATATATAGAGAGGCGACATTAGAGACTAGGGTTTAGGAAGCTACACTATTACAAGAGATAAGCTTTTGCTTTAATTCAAATGATCCAATAAGCTTCCTCCTTAAGGATAAGGTTCCTTTTGCTTTATGCCAACCGTGGACAGGCTGTCATGTGCGCTCCCTTCTTCCTTTTGCAACAGTCTGATCAGATAAGGATAAGCAAGGCTTCTTCTCAACACACAAAGTTACCTAAGTAACTTTGGTTCACCGAGGTCAAGTTACCTTGCCCAATCTGTACGGCCTAGTACGGCTTCTGTACGGCCTTGCCCAATCCTCTCCTAACTCCATCTCCCTTAGTTCCTCAAGTCATCTCTTCTCTTATACTGAACTCATCTTAACACTCTTCATCACTTCATCTCAACACTTTATTCTCTCATCTCAACA
>NW_013620726.1:0-1015 GCF_000695525.1 Brassica oleracea var. oleracea
GGTGAGTAGATCCAAGGTTTGGATTGCGGGACACACTCATGCTGATGCCAGACCTTTGAAGCCCCAGTTTGCTGAGACTATTGTAAGCATTATGGAAGTTGTATATTGTGTATAGTTAATAGACTATGGCAATGAATGATTTTGTGTTTAAATGATTGTATCAGGAACAAATACAGTCACTTGACAGTCGGATGGACTCCACATCAGCTGCTGATAACATAGATAACATAAGGAAAGATGCTGTGAGCAAGGTTTTGGGAAAAGACAAACCTGGATGAGTAAGGGGCTTTGGTAGAGGGATTACAGCTAATAAGCTAGCATATCTGGAATTTAGAGACGCTAAGATTGCAGAAATTAAAAGTGAGATTGAAGAGTTAAAGGGAATGGTGCGAGAATTAGCTGAGAAGAAGGTAATCCTTTTCATTACCTTTGGTCAATTAGTTTTAAGACATTTACGATTTCCGTTGCCTTTTCTCAGAAAAGTAATGTTGATGCTGAAACATCTGAGAGTAGTGGTGGATTCAAAGAAGGAGTCAGAGTACAAATACTGGATTGGATTGAATCAGAGGATGTTGTTGTTGGTGAAGGAGAATTCTGCTCTGCTGAACCGAAGTACAAAATTGGTCGTATACCAATTGGTCCTAATGCAGTGGCTATCGTAGTTAAGTATGCACTAAGCGCATCAGCTTCACTCTGGAGGCCTACTACGGATGTGTTAACTCTTGATGAAGCTGTGGGATACAAGATATCTTGGCCAATGGATAAAGTGATTTTGGATAAGGATCCAAACTGTTCTGAAGATTTACCTATGGTAAATTTTCAAATCTTGTTTTCTTCTTACAACAATTGAGTCATCTCTAATCATTACTAAAATTTCAAATTTCAAATCTTGTTTTAGCAAAGCAAGGAAGGTGAATATCGAAGATGTAAGATATATGATTGGACCAATGATGAGGACGAGGTCATTTCTGAAGGTCTCGTGTGCTCTTCAAAATCCAAAGACATGGTTAACAAC
>NW_013620727.1:0-1015 GCF_000695525.1 Brassica oleracea var. oleracea
GGGGTGTTGTTATCGTTCGTCATTTTTCTGTAGAGAAAACATGAAGAGGGATTAGTACTACAATCAACAAATAACATATTATTTTCAAGCGAACTAATATTTGTACGAAACACTCTCTAGACTTACGCTATAGATTTGCTGGTTTTGGTTGTGAAAAACGTTAAGAAATGAAGAAGAGAAGAGGCGATATTTAAAGAGACAGAGACAACCCACTTCCAGCAACAGCTGCTGCACGTGGAAGAAAATCTCGCGGAGATCGAGGGAAGTTGAGTTGCGAAACTTATTCCCCAGGACTCTCTCTTATCTCGTTTAAAAAATTTTGAGAGGATAAACTGCATGACGTTTTTATTTTCTAGACACTCTGCTTGTCGTTTCAAAATAAAATGCTTGTTGTTTTTGAGAATTTAAATGGTAAAATATTGAGCTTAACTTGGTCCAAAAAGAATATTCTTATTCGGCCGGATGCCCTCCACCAAGACCCAAGACCCAAGACCCAAGACCCAAGCCCAAGCCCATGCCCACGCCCACGCCGAGCCGGCGGCGGCGTGTTCGTGGGGGCTATCCTCTCTCTCTGAGCCGTTTAAACAAGGTTAAGTAAGTGCACATATATATACAACTCATTCTTCTTGTTTCTCCCCGATGTGGGACTTCTTCATAATGTCATTTTGACATTTCAAGTATATTGGGCTTGTCTAATTACGTAGCCCATTACATTTCTTTTCACACAACTTTAATCAATGTTCTTTAAGCCAATTGGCTTGAGAATTTGATCCAACAATCCCCCACATGAATAGAAATGACTCTTCTAAACATATGCAGACTAAATGTAGACTCGATAGACTCTAAAAAATTATACTTATTCTAATCTTGACTAGACTAGACAGACTTATCGAGAGTGTTTGCGAAATATTTACTGTGTTTGAGTTGGTGGCATTTTTAACCTTGAACCACTCATAGTTAATATATGCCGGGTTTACTTTACCAGTAGGTGAACATGATGTCTTGAACCAACCGG
>NW_013620728.1:0-639 GCF_000695525.1 Brassica oleracea var. oleracea
TTCCCAACAATGAATCCACCTAACAAAAAGTTCATTGTTACAAAAAAATATCCTTCAAGGTCATTAAAGGTTTTTGGGACGGCAATAGTCGATTGTGGAACCATTTTTTTGCACGAGTGCTTTGAAGTTTTCCTTGATAGTGTGAGGTTGATGTTGATGGAATAATGAATTTTGTAGCGACTTTCTTGATGTAAAACTATACATTTTTATTTTTTTTTGTTTAATGTGGTATTTCTACTTTTATATAATGTACTACTATTTTAAGATAGATGTACATTTTAAGATAGATGTTTAAATCCTAATGTATTTTTTCCATTTTTTAAAATGTTTATTTCCATTTGTTATATTTTTTATTTACGTAATATCTATATTTTATATTTTAAAATATATATTTAAATATTAATGTACTTTTTCCATTTTTTTAAATTGTGTATTTACTTATATTATATATATCCTGTCCTCACAAACTCTCTCTTCAACTTTGGCTTCCGACATCTTACCAAGCAAAACCCTACAAGAATGAGACCGGCTCGTCTAGAGAAAGTTTTTATTATTAATATATAGGTTATGATATATATTTATATAAATGTTTAGATGCATGTCATAATTAAAATTTATTTTTAAATTTTAACATGTTAA
>NW_013620728.1:826-1015 GCF_000695525.1 Brassica oleracea var. oleracea
TTTTCAAATATTAAGTATATAACTATTCTTTTGAATATTTTTTTTTGAATTGTATTTTTTGATTAAATTATTGTATTATAATGTTTATGTAAATATTTTTTGTGAAGTTTGAACTTGTGCTGTTAGTATACTTAACCTAAAAGATATTGATGTTTAACAATTTATTTTTTTTCTGGAAATAGAAAATAA
>NW_013620729.1:0-1014 GCF_000695525.1 Brassica oleracea var. oleracea
TCTGTTCCAGCAGACTTCGTAGTTCTAGAGCTGGAAGAGGAATCCAACGATCCTCTCATCTTAGGAAGACCGTTCCTATGTACTATTGGAGCCATCATTGATGTGCGGCAAGGGAAGATTGATCTCAATCTGGGGGACATAGTCATGCAGTTCGAGATGGATGAGCTGCTGAAGAAGCCGATGCTGGATGGACAAACCTTCGCGGTGGATGAAGGGATTGATCCGCTGCAACCTCGCGACGGGATGATCGAGGAGATTCTTACAGAAGATCCACTTGAGCTTGCACTAGTAAGAGCTGAGGCCGAGCAGAGTGTCGAGAACATTGACGTAGACGAGTATGCTAAGATGCTTAACTCCGCAAGGAGTATGGGAAGAATGGTGGCGAGTCTAAGTCTGGGGGAAGAAAGCAACAAGGACGAGAACCCTCCAACTGGAGCGACCCCTTTACTGAACTCGGCTGTTCCGCCGAACCTACCTGATGATCCCTGGAGCGAGTTGAAGGTCCCAAGGTTGAGCTAAAACCCCTTCCCAAGGGGCTCAGGTATGCTTTCTTAGGTCCGAATTCCACTTACCCAGTCATTGTGAAGGCTGAACTCAATAATGTGGAAACTGCATTGCTTTTGTGTGAGCTTAGGTAGTATCGTAAGGCATTAGGATATTCACTAGCTGACATACCTGACATCTCACCTGAGATCAAGCGAGTTTCCACTCTTTCAAACCTTTCTCCCTGTTCTTGAGGCTTGGCCATGTTCGAGGACAAACAAGGATCTAACTCTAGGTGAATTGATATATGGTGTTTTTAATACCATTATATGTGTTCTTTGAGTTAATTCTCAGTCCGAATTCGTGCTTATTTGATATCATTCCAGGTTTGGAGTAGGTGAAAGAGTAAAGAAGAGAGTGCCATGAAGGAAGAAGTCATTTTGGAATATCTAACGTAGAACATGCAGTCGGATCAATCCGAAGTTTGTTCCCAAAGAGAGCAAGCGACTGACTGTTCCCGACTATTAAGGA
>NW_013620730.1:0-1014 GCF_000695525.1 Brassica oleracea var. oleracea
TGAGAGAGTTTACAATATATATAGTCTAGAAAACAAGGTTTTTGCGTAAACAATAAGAGAAGCAAAGCATGTGGAGTCAATGCCCATTTCAAATTCCACCAATCAGAGTATCCACACGTTTAAAGCATCTACTAGCTGGCCAAAGCTTCTCCTTTTACTTTACAGCTGTGCCAGCCTGTCCAAGGCTCTTCCCTTATCCTCTACAACGGTTGGATCAGATGTAAAGAGCTTTTGGTAACTTCAGCTTGCTATTTAAGTTACCCGGGTAAGTTTGGTAAGTATTTGGTCGAGGTTTGGATTGTCCACTTCTCGTACGGCCTGTATGGCATGTACGGACGGTACGTACGGTACGGCTTGTACGGACGGTACGGCCTGTACGGACTGGTCGATCCCAACACTCCCAAACCTTCCCAACCTTCCTTCTCTTCAGCCAACTCAAACCCCCATCTCTTCTCACCTTATCCCTCATCTCATCTCAACATGATGCAGACAATAACAAAATGAAGTTGATGAAGAAATTCACTGAAGTTGGAGAGTAAAGTAAGACAAGAGGAATGAAGAGGAAGAATAGAAACTCTGTTCAAGCAGAACCGGGTTACATAGGAGGAAAGACTAAAGCGAAAAAAAGAAGAAGTCAACACATTGAGAGGCGTGGTGGGCCCTGAACCACCACTGCCACTATGAGAGTAACCTGCTGGAACTGTCGAGGTCTAGGCAATGACTCGACAGTTTGACGCCTTAAGGAGATAAATAGAAAGTATCTTCCGAACATCATTTGCATGTCTGAAACAAAACAACAAGATGACACATTAGAGATGTGGGTGCTCAGCTTCGTTTCCTTCATTACGTTTCAGTTCCTGCTAGAGGACTTAGTGGTGGTTTAGTTACCTATTGGCATCAGCATGTACAACTTTCAGTTTAATGTCAATCCCCTAATCTTATCGATTGTAAAGTGGTATTAATGGAAGCAGTTCTTTATATTTTTCATTGGTCTATGGTCATCCAAATCAAGCT
>NW_013620731.1:0-1014 GCF_000695525.1 Brassica oleracea var. oleracea
CTCCATTTCCCGCTTCTGCTCCTCTCGCTCCCCCTGCTGCACCCGCTTCTGCTCCTCTCGCTCCCCCTGTTGCACCCGCTCCTGCTCCTCCGGGACTGATGAGTGTTGCGGAGTTGGTTCGACAGCCCGGTCGTGACCATCTTCCCTATCTCACTCCGTATCCACATGGACGGGGTCAAACATGGTAATTAAACGTATTTTTTTCATTAAAATTTGACTCATTATTAATAATTTGTTCTTTTTATTAGGTTCAACCGATCCGGGAACGAGATCAGCGCATGGATCAACCGTATGATGTACTCGGCCCTCGACAAGGGACATCCGACTTTCACTGACTTCACTACCGACAAGCAGCATCTGTGGTTTCGTCAGTTTGCGGTAAGTATTCTAATTTTTTACTTATATTTTTAATCTTAATATAAATTTTCTATTAATTGTGTTTTTTTTTCCAACAAGAATTCAACTGGAATTCCGATGAGACGCTCTTTATCTATCACCACTTCGTCCATAAAGTTATGGACAACTATGGGAAGCAGATCCACGAGTGGAATAAGAAGTGGGAAATCAACAATGTTGTTTTTAATTTATTAAACAATTTTTTAATTTATTAAATTTTTTTTTTTTTTAATTAAAAGGTCCCAAAGTCGATAAACAACACGGTCTGGACGGAGTTGTGTGCGCATTGGGATAAGGAAGAGACGAAAGAAACTTCTTCCACCAACTCCACCAACCGCAGGAGCGACCGTAAAGGGAAGGGCATCTACAAGCATAACTTGGGTGCTCAATCTATTGCCACTCTGGGAGATCGCATGGTAAGTTCAAATGTTTTTTCTTCAATTATTTGAGTTTCAGAATTTTAATTTAATGTGCATTTCTTCTAATTTCTAATGTTTCTTTAATTTATGTTTTTTTTCAAGGCGGAAGAAAATGATGGCGAGCCGGTTGATGATCTCGCCCTAATGAGGAGGGCGTATACCAACAAGAAGACCGGCCAGATTGATGACGGTCTTGTGA
>NW_013620732.1:0-1014 GCF_000695525.1 Brassica oleracea var. oleracea
GAAGATCATTGCTTACTCCTCAGTAGCCCATATGAATCTGGTGACTAATGGTATGTTTAGTCGGGCGGCGGCCGTTAGGTCACCTATTTTGAGTAATGGACACACAAGGCCAAAACATGTGTGTCGGGCGTGCGACCTATCAACCTACTAGCAATGGGGGAGAAAACATAGCATGTCGCAACAAAAGCTTGATTCGAGGCGTCAGCAAAACACTGCCGTCTGTTCCCTTCAGTCCCTTAGCGCCCCGGGACGGGAGTGGGGGGGACGGTCGTTAGACGGCAACAGCAGCACCGGCTCCACGAAGTCTGAATCGAATCTTTCTGTTGGCTTTCCCAATTAATTCGTAAATCAAAATCAAAGGGCTAGAAGTGCTCGCTTCTAGCTGCTTCGCCTGCTTCTTCTTATTATGGCAAAAATGAACGAAAATCGAGATGAACGTGCTATTTTCAAATCGATTGATAGATAGCCTGATCTGTTCTGATAGATCTAAAGAGTAGAAATAGATAGAGAATAGAGAGGGAATCAATAATAAGGTCTTTGAGCCTATTTCTATCTATTGATGAGACAACTATCTATTCTTGATCCATCAGAAAGAAATCGATATGTATCTGATGGAGTCTACATCGTACGTAGAGCGCCCCAGCGCTTTTTGGGCCAGCTCAGTTCTCTTATCCATCGGTCCAATGCACTGGGCTCATCTCATGGAGGGAAAAGCCAAAATGTAGTTGTCTTGTTGTTGTTCGCCGCCTCGACGCATTCCCTTCTCTCATCCCACACAGAAAGAAAGAACGCGGAGCCCCGGCCCGAGCCATAGGTCCGCTAATGTAAAGCGAGGAGTTGAGCCTGAACTGGCGAACTGAAGTCACTTTCGGAACCATACTTCCTACAGCTAACATGTGCCCAGTCCTGCGGAAAGGCGCAAACGAACGTGAGCTGCTATACCAATACCCCGCTGGCCATCAGGGAACGAGTGGTAAGGCCATGATCTGCAGGGGAACGGATCACTCATTCTTC
>NW_013620733.1:0-1014 GCF_000695525.1 Brassica oleracea var. oleracea
ATAGTTTTTTACAAGCTTTCCGTAGTGATTATCCATTCTTTTAAAGTTGATATACCGAGAACTCTTCTCTCAAAAACTGCACCACCGTCTTTATCCTGGGTTTGAGAAGATGATTAGCTTTAGGACTATGAACCACCTGACCCTCCACCATTTTTGCTTGCCACAGAACTATATTTATCATGTAGATGTTTCAAGATATCCAAATTTGATTCACAAAGTAGAGTATATAATCAATGCTTTCTTTTCCATCAAACTTCTCAAACCATGTCTTAGAAACCAGTATACCAACTTACATGTTTAGTTATAGACGTCTATCATATTTAGAAAATTTATACAGTTTTAACTTTGTAAGATTATATGCATCTTCTGGCTTATATCAATAACTTGATGAGACATATCGCTGCTTTGTGCTGCCTTTATTTCTTCAAGCTCTCGAGTCAATTCAGCAATCTGTTTCTGTATTTTTGCTCCTCTATCAGGTAAACTTGCAACCATACTCTCTCTCACATATGAAACCCAAAAACAGAGACTTAGAGAAACCTGAAGCTTTTGCTAGATTATTACATGTTATTTACAAGTGTTGATTCATGTCTTACCTTGTTCTGGAATAGCATAGATAACCGACTGACTCTTGCTTTAATCTCTCTTTCCGACAAGTCATATTCATCTATTGGAGAAATGTTGATGATTCTTTTGTCCAGTTTCACGTCCTTTGGTTTGAAAGCATACTCAGCCCTGGTAGAAACAAGTTTTTTTTTTCAAATAGGTGAGCGATTATACAAAAGCGCAACAGTTAAATTTGACAAAAGGTTGTGGATAGCAATATACCCATTGTTCATGTTGTCCTGAGAAGAGCTTGCTGATGGACCTCCCAAGTATGATGTTGTTCCTCTCCTTCTCCTTTCTTTTTTTCTTTTGCATCAAATGTTTACAAAATAATCATAAGCAGGATGTGAAGATGAAGGCAGTCTGTTTTATAAATAAAAGAGAAAAGTTGTTTTGAAATCCACCTTA
>NW_013620734.1:0-1013 GCF_000695525.1 Brassica oleracea var. oleracea
AATAACATTTTTAAATGCTTCTTCTAAATTTCTTGCTAAGGGAAGTTTTGGATACTTATCTCAGCAGAAATAAATGACCGAATATTTTGGTTTATAATTTAACCTAAATTTATTATTGAAGAGTTGTAATTGATTGATATTCCCTGAAATGAGCAAGTAATTTACAATGCAAATGAATACCAAGATCCTTATAAATCCACATTTTGTTCATTTGTATACATACATGACGCCGAGATTGGAAAAAATAAGAGCAAACATATTCATTGAAATATACTGATTAAGTAACAATATATATTTTAATTTATTCTATAAACAAGATATGTAAACCGTGGGAGAGAAACTAGGTTAACTACATTGATTATGATCTGTATATATAAGAAAGAGATGCAACCTAAAATGTTATACAAGAAATAATAAACACTTTTGGTTATATCTTTGTAATGTTGTCTTCGATGGCTGTTCTTTCGTTTTTGGGAGACTTGCATTACTCCACAAATAAGCTAGCAGTCCGTGTTACTGTGCTAACCAAGTGGTCTACAATAACTACGACAATGTTCAGAAAAACAGCCATGGTTCTTGGTGATCAGAAAGTAAGAAAAGTTGGACAGTATATTTTACAATTCTATATATTAAGTTATTGTGTTCAATGTATTGTTATATCTTTTTGGTATTAATTTTATATATTATGTTAAAACAGGGATCCACAATAGAAGCAACTTTGTATGAAGAGTTGGATAATAATGCGATTACGATGGATGAAGGTGATTGTTTTGAAATCCAGAATTTCAAAGTAATTCATGCTTCAGGTTTGACAAGGCTTACCAAGAACCGATTCCATATTAAATTGACAAGCTCTTCGTTGATTACAAGAATTCAACCACTTCCCTATTGCAACTATTATTGTTTTGCAAATTTTCTCAACGTCAATCGTGGTCTTGCCCATCCAAAGTACTCTATAGGTATTGTATGTCTTATTTATATATAATTCTTTACTATATTTTGAGACCCCCCCC
>NW_013620735.1:0-700 GCF_000695525.1 Brassica oleracea var. oleracea
ACAGCTTCTTTGTCGTTCCAATCAAACCAGGATGAATCACTTTGTAATAAGCTTAAGTTTGATACATAAAGTGGTGGAGAATTACCAGAAAGTTGAATAAATATCATAGGAGTTGGGATGAAGAAGATCCCACTTTCAAATAAGGTGATTCCAGTTTCCCAATTTGGGAATAGGACAGCTTGTTCGTCGTTCCAATCAAACCAAGATGAATCACTTGGTGAGAAGCTTGATTTGGATACATAAAGTGGTGTAGAATCACCAGGAAGTTGATAAAAATCTCATAGGAGTTGGGATGAAGAAATTATCCCACTTTCAAATCAGGTGAGTCCAGTTTCCCAGTTTGGGAATAGCACATCTTCTTCGTCGTTCCAATCAAACCAGGATGAATCACTTTGTAAGAAGCTTGATTTGGATACATAAAGTGGTGGAGAATCACAGAATCACCAGGAAGTTGAATAACTCTCATAGGAGTTGGGATGAAGAAATTATCCCACTTTCAAATCAGGTGAGTCCAGTTTCCCAGTTTGGGAATAGCACAGCTTCTTCGTCGTTCCAATCAAACCAGGATGAATCACTTTTAAGAAGCTTGATTTGGATACATAAAGTGGTTGAGAATCACAAAGAAGTTGAATAAATCTCATAGGAGTTGACAAGAAGAAATTATCCCACTTTCAAATCAGGTGATTCCAGTTTCCCAGTT
>NW_013620736.1:0-1013 GCF_000695525.1 Brassica oleracea var. oleracea
TGTCCAGCCTGCCTCAGGGAATGTTCAAATAGCAAATGGTGATAAGAATAAGATATAAGGGATAGGGAACCTGAGGTTGTTTGATAGGGAATCTACTGCCTTGTATATGCCTCAGTTTACATCAAACTTGCTATCTGTGAGAAAGGTTACTGTTGATCTGAGTTGTCAGGTTGTCTTCAGACAAGATGAGGTTGAATTACAGACTTAAAGGCAGGCCAAGTGATTGGAAAGGGGCACGTTCACAATGAACTATATCATCTTCAGAAGACAGAGATGTCTAGACCATCCACTTCTCAGTGTTTGGCTAGTACATCCAGCGGGGTTGATAGCACACTATGGCATGCTAGGTTGGGACATCCTCATACAAGAGCCCTAAACTTGATGCTTCCAGGTGTGGTCTTCAAGAATGATGATTGTGAAGCTTGCATATTAGGGAAGCATTGTAGAACAGTCTTCTCACAGTCTAGCACCATCTATGAAAGATGTTTTGACCTAGTTCACTCTGATATACAGACTGCTCCATGTGTGTCCAGAGAGAACCACAAATACTTTGTCACCTTCATTGATGAGAAATCCAAATACACTTGGGTGACACTGATTCCGTCTAAGGACAGGGTGTTGGATGCTTTCAAGAATTTCCAGACCCATATCTGCAACCATTTCAATGCCAAGATGAAAATTCTAAGGTCAGATAATGGTGGAGAGTATACAAGTCATGCATTTAAGCAATATCTTGCTCAACATGGGATTACTCACCAGACAAGCTTCCCTTACACTCCTCAACAGAATGGAGTTGCTGAGAGAAAGAACAGACATTTGATGGAGGTAGCAAGATCAATGATGTTCCACACCAATGTTCCAAAAAGATTCTGAAGTGATGATGTGATGTCTGCTACTTATCTGATCAATAGAACTCCAACTAAAGTCCTCAACGACATGTCTCCTTTTAAGGTTCTAAATAAGACTAAACCATCTTTGGACCATTTGCGTGTGTTTGGATGCCTCTGTTTTGT
>NW_013620737.1:0-1013 GCF_000695525.1 Brassica oleracea var. oleracea
TTTCTTATGCGAGAAACAGAGCCAAAGAAGAAACAATACTTACCTCCAAGAAAAGAAGCTTGAACAGTCAAACCATATAGAAAGGAATAGGCACTAGGCGGAGCATAGAGCTCGCTGCATGAACAGCCAAGATAATACTCCTTCAGTCCACATATGTTGATATACCCCACAATAAATTTCCCTGACAAAAGATGTGTTTGATCAGCTCTTAGAAAGCAAGTGAAAATCTAGAGAGCAAATGAACTTCCAACACTCTTAAAAGCAGTAGTAAAGATATGAAAGTTTGATATTTAGTAGAGAATGCAAGATCATTCAGGAGCTACCTGATTTCTTAAAATCCAATATATGCCTTCGAATTTCTTCAACCTTTCCCCACCCACAACTCAAAGGCTCAATGTGAAGGTAGACTCCAGCGATACGAGGATCATATGCAGCTTTCACCAAATTCTCAGAGATTTGGGGCAGGGAAAGCCCTGAAGTGAAACGGCTCTTCAGCTGATCAGAGATCTGAAAAATAGAGAATAAACAACAAGGCCAGTAAAGAGTTCAATTCTCAAAGAAACATCACTAACACATTGTACTATTTGTAGACCACCTGGCCACGCAGAGTCATAGTCAAGACGCTTCCTTTGCGAACACGCTGCCAAGGATAAGCAAAGAGCATCCGGAACTTGACTACAAAGCTCTCCCATGCGTTTCTATCCTCATACACCATTTCTCCTGTAGGATACTCCTCATCTCTTACCACTGGGGAAGCTCCATCCCGTGGCTGATCTTTCTCTAATTCAGCCGAGGAAGCAGGTGAATCGTCAAAGGCACGAGCCGAGAATCTCCGAGAACGAAGACGAGGAACGATATGGGATGATGAATGCGAATCCGAAGAGGTGAAACTGGAGTTCAGGAGGAGAGGTCTTCTGTATAAAGCCGTCGTCACGGAGACCAGTGACCTACTACTGCTAAAGACTACTTGAGGCGCCTGGAGAATTAGAAGCTTCGCCATTTTCTCTCTCTCT
>NW_013620738.1:0-1013 GCF_000695525.1 Brassica oleracea var. oleracea
AATTTTATAAAATTGCAAAACAATGAACTTTAAAATTTGGATTAAAAGGTGATAAATTATGAAACTATAACAATTTAAACCAAATTGGATTACATATCTGTTATCCATCGGTTAAATCTGTTAGTCTCAGGTTTAAGTGATTTTTTAAATATAGATATTTTGTAAAACCTAAATCGAATTGTCGGATCACCGGATTAACCAGTTTGACCAAGGCTGGTTCGGGTCAAATTTAAAACCATTAATTTAAATGCAAAAATATTTTAAATACACAAAATTATTATAAATTAACAAAATATTTGTTAAGTTATTAGTAAATATTTTCGTCATAAAATAATATGCGGTTACAATGTGCGGAGCAAGATCTAGTATATATATATAATTCTTATTTTGATTAGTTCAACGCATGTCTGGTCATTGTTATTTGCTAGTGTGTTCTTAGATGTAGTGTGCATAGTTTATTCCTTTCCATTACCATGTTGACGTATTAATCTAACAGCTTATTCCAAGTAGATCAAGTTTTTATATTGTCCACTGCCTATTTATCTTACATATTTTTCATTTAAATTCTTCAGTCTTTGTCTCCTTTCCGATAACATTATTGTGTACATGTTTTCTTAGCAACGAGGCTTCTTCTCGTAGGATTTTGTGATACAATAGTTCTGAAGATGAGTTCAAGAACTGAAGTCTGCATGCTCCCGACTAAAACCAACTATCCATGGTGGTGATCTGCCATATGATTT
Organism: Brassica oleracea var. oleracea; assembly: GCF_000695525.1. Lineage (NCBI taxonomy): Eukaryota > Viridiplantae > Streptophyta > Magnoliopsida > Brassicales > Brassicaceae > Brassica > Brassica oleracea. Next base: position 741 of record NW_013620738.1, read on the forward strand.
ATCGTCGGTTAGGCGTTCGCCTCACCTGATTTTTCGAACATGGATATTAGTGAAGTTTTATTTCTTCTTTAAGGCAATTTTAAGACATTATGTAGGGATATCAAGTGGGCTTACATGGTCTAGCTTGGTCCAAAACCTACAAAACTCGTAAATATTTGAGTTATGTCCGGCTTGGCTTTAAAATATTTTGGACCTATATTTTAGAGCTCGACCCGGTGCATTATACGGCTTCTCAGGATTCTCGAAATAATGTATTAAATGTTATATATATAT
>NW_013620739.1:0-1012 GCF_000695525.1 Brassica oleracea var. oleracea
ATCTCCAAGTTAGCTATATATATAAACGAACAGGAGATGAAAATATACTGACGATTGTAGTTATTTTTCTATCTTTTTCTAGCGTCAAAATTTTTTTTTTCTCAACAAATAATAGGAATTCTAAATAATATTTTAAAAAATAATAATAATTATTATTATTTACAAAATGTATAGTGGACAAGATATACATGCATATGTGAGAAAAATATCATATTAGATCCCATACATTTTCAACCAACAAAATGAAAAATCTTAAATAAAATTTACAACACGCACAAAAAACAGGACTATACCTCAACTTATATAAAAATTTACAAGTATCTAACCAACATGGCCAGGCTCAAACCCCCAAAAAGCTGCGATCTCCACAAATTGGCCCATATGTGCAAGCAATGTTTATTATACTTATACTTTAGTTGTTGAAATTATTTTATAATTCGCATCCCGCCCGTAGGGCGGACCGACCCTTGTATATAATGAAAGGTACTCCCGTAAAAAAATTGTTTTTAGAAAACCTTTTAAATTTTAATCATGGTATGTTTTTTTCTAAATATATATTTTTTTCTTAACTCACATTTCATAGTTTATTACTTATGAGATACTGGATCTAAACTCTAAAATAACAAGCTTAACATAATCAAAAAGAAAAATTTACCGGAAATGCACATAGTATTTGTTAATATTCATAAGTATTTTTTTGACTTGTGTTTTTATGAACATATATTATACCGATCTGAATCCTCATTATTACAAAATTAAGAAATCACTACAATCAACTAGGCTTCATATTCTAGTCTACTTATTTATTTTTTATTAAATATTATTTTAATAATTTCTCATTCAGCATATAATCTGATTATTAAGGACATTTATAAACACAGCGACATTTTTCCTGTTTTTTTGGCCCAATACAAGTACCAACTCCGTTGGCATTTTTTCTCTTGCACAAATAGACACAACTTGAGCCGGAACATGGAGCACTATGTGAAACATAACCTCCAGGAATCGTATG
>NW_013620740.1:0-175 GCF_000695525.1 Brassica oleracea var. oleracea
TTAGGAAGTTACTTTGCATCCCTTTGGAGAGTGGATCACGCCCAAGAAGAAGTCTGGACAAGGAAGGAGTAGTTTGGATAAGGTCTGGTCATAGCTGGAAAGGTAAAGCACCTTTACAGCCTGTCCAAGCATGTGAAGCATCTTTACAGCCTATCCCTTGACTTCACATGCTTAT
>NW_013620740.1:285-364 GCF_000695525.1 Brassica oleracea var. oleracea
GTATAACTCTTAATCTCCTAAACATTATACAAATCACTCAGATTAATTATTAAACACACTACAAACACAAAAGTGTTTA
>NW_013620740.1:451-1012 GCF_000695525.1 Brassica oleracea var. oleracea
TGTGTTCTTGGTGTTTGTTTGTGTGCTTGAGATCGACTTGAGTCTGTGGAGAGTTTCTGATGGATTCAAACGAGTTAAGCATGGTGGAGAAGACAAGATCAAGATGTGAAGAGAAGAAAGAGAGAGAAAACGAGTGTGGTTGGCCAATCTGGATAAAGACAGCTTTGGAGAGCTGTGAGATTTGGAGTAATCATGTAAAGGAAGAGCCTTCAAAGGTGACAGCTGTTGAGAAAGATCAGACAGCAAGTTTGGAGGAGATTCAAGTAAAGGTGGAACCTTTAAAGTGTTAACTTGAAGAGAAGAAGTGGAGAAGCAAAAGTGATGAGTTGAGTTGGTGCTTGTGCAAAGACATGGCAAGATCTTCAGAGATTGTATGTTAAGGTTTTGGGAGAGTCTTAAAGCTTCAGAAGTGGTCTGATGAGTGTGCAAAGATAGGGTTAAGTCCAGGAGGGACTTAGACACCATTTAGAGAAGATTTAGGTCAGACAGTAACTCTAAAGTTACCACAGTATATGGATGTGAAGAGTGCATAGTATATGGATAAGGCACCAAGGTTTGAAT
>NW_013620741.1:0-533 GCF_000695525.1 Brassica oleracea var. oleracea
TAAGAAAGATCTTAGAGAAAGACAAGAAAGTGAAAAAAATTATGAAAAAAGTTACCTTATAAGCATGAGGATTTACTGTTCAAGCTCAAACTTTCGGATATTAATTCCATCCATCACGCCTAACTTGCCGAACATACCTAACCGCACGCTAGGATCCTACGATGCATGATCCTAACGGGATGGGGGGCTAACTGTTGGGGTCAAAAACGGTTACGACGGAATTACCACCCGAAAATCCTCGGAGATCGTATTTCCGAAAGAGATAGTAAAAAGGAAGATGTAACTTTCGTAAAATATACCCAAACACGAAGTTTTTACGAAGAAGTATCCTTGAAGATTCAAACCAAACTAACCAAGCTCGACCGTTGCGTAATTACCACGCATACACGCTGTCCGGTCGCTGAGTAGCAACCAAGTCCAAGCCAAAGCTCGGTCGCTACGAAGCGACCGAGCTCAAGTCAAAGCTCAGTAGCTACGTAGCGACCGAGCGCTCGTCCAGCTCGGTCGCTACGTAGCGACCGAGCGCTCGTCCC
>NW_013620741.1:545-1012 GCF_000695525.1 Brassica oleracea var. oleracea
CGCTACGTAGCGACCGAGCTCGAGCCGAAGCTCAGTCGCTACATAGCGACCGAGCGATCGTCCCGCTCATTCGCTACGTAGCGACCAAGCGATCGTCCCGCTCGGTCGCTACGTAGCGACCGAGCTCGAGCCAAAGCTCGGTCGCTATAGCGACCGAGCGATCTTCCCGCTCGGTCGCTATGTAGCGACCGAGCGATCGTCCCACTCGGTCGCTACGTAGCGACTGAGCTCGAGCTCGAGCCGAAGCTCGGTCGCTACGTAGCGAGCGAACGACCGAGCGACCGTCCCGCTCGGTTGCTACGTAGCGACCGAGCGATCGTCCCGCTCGGTCGCTACGTAGAGACCGATCTCAAGCCAAAGATCGGTCGCTACGTAGCAACCGAGCGTTTGTCCCGCTCGGTCGCTACGTAGCGACCGGGCTCGAGCTGAAGTTCAGTCGCTGTGTAGCGATTGAACCCTTCCGAACA
>NW_013620742.1:0-458 GCF_000695525.1 Brassica oleracea var. oleracea
GCGTGTTGGTAATTTTGGATTCGGATGAGCGCTCGATCTCGGCGCTCATTAATGAGATCGAGATCGTCGAGGAGTATTGCGTTGTTGAGCTCCTCTCGTTCGGGAAGTAATCTTCTTCGAACACCGGGGAATTCTACTTCTGCGGGAATCATGCATTCCGTTCCGTACACCAGAGCGAAAGGGGTTTCTCATGTTGCGCGCCTCGGGGTGGTACGGTGGGACCAGAGGACTCCCTCGAGTTCGTCGGCCCACCTGCCTTTTATGGCCTCTAAGCGTTTCTTCAGTCCGTCGAGAATGGTTTTATTAATCGTTTCAGCTTGTCCGTTACACTGCTGATATCTGGGCTTTGATTTGTTAAGCCGTATCTTCCACTTTTCACAAAACGCCTCGAACCGGGTGGAGATAAAGAGTGATCCGTTATCGGTTACGATTTCGTAAGGAAATCCATGCCTACAGAT
>NW_013620742.1:622-1012 GCF_000695525.1 Brassica oleracea var. oleracea
AGGAGAGAACTTCGGCTGGTTGTCGGATGGTTGGAGCATGCCTCTGGCATTTTTCGCATTTTCGTGCGAACTTCTCGCAATCTCCGATCATCCTTGGCCAGTAGTATCCATGGCGTTTGATTTTCACTGCCAGTGAGCTTCCGCCGGAATGATTGCCGCAGGACCCAGAATGTACTTCTTCCATCATTTTTTTTGCTTCTTCCCCTTCCAGGCACGTCATGAGTGGTCCGGAGAATCTCCATTTGTAAATTTCGCCGTCTACTATTACGTAGCGCGCGGCTTGTGTTCGGACTTTGCGGGCTGCCCATTTCTGGGTGGGCAGGTGTCCGTTGATAATGTAGTGTCGAATTTTCTGCAGCCATGGGGTATCGCAGCCGTAATCAGATTGCT
>NW_013620743.1:0-1012 GCF_000695525.1 Brassica oleracea var. oleracea
AACTGGAAGTGCTAGACCAAAATTTCGGATTTTTTTTTGTAGCGCGCCTTCGTCCTTGTGTTGGACGTTTGAAGATCAAAAGAGTGATCAAGTTGAGTTTGTTTAAGACGGCTGATGTGTTCGTCGGGGCCAATCAACGAACGGAGTGTAAGATTTGTAGTGGTCGCGTTCGGACAATTTGTTCGTATCATCTCGATTTTTAACTTGGCGACGTCTTGCAGTTATTTCAAAGACTATACTTATATTTTCGGTGCTGAAGTGAGATTGTTTTGCGATTTTGGGCCGTACGAGGCTGCTGGCAAGAGTATTAACGTTCGTAGATTTTCTAGGCGTGTTCTGAGACTTTTGCAAGTGTCTTAAAAAAGAGCGACGCATATTGATCGTAAAAATTTTGGAAATCTCTATAAAATTCGATTACAATAACGCATCTTTTCCTATGTGGGAGTATACGAGTATACGCACCCCCTCCCCCCCCCCTTTTTGGAGAGGGGGATAGCTGAACTCGTCCTTCTATGAGCTGCCTACGTACCCCTTTAGAGGATCAAGCAATCTCGTAGTTATGTATTATGCCGCGAGCGTTTTTACTCGGCGGTTGTCGCTGTGCTGACCGCCTTGAACGAGATGATTGTGGATAACTTGTCTTTCGACGAGCTGCCTACGTACCCCTTTCGAGGATCAAGCCATCTCGTAGTTCTGTTTTATACCGCGAGTGTTTTCACTCGGCGGTTGTCGCCGTGCTGACCGCCTTGATCGTGACAATCGTGGCTGGGTCAGTGTTCTCTTCCGGATGTTCCGGTTGAGTTGTGGTGTTGGCTTCGGATTCATGTTGAGTTTCGACACCCGAAGCGCCTGCGTCAGCAGACGATGTTAAATCGTCTTTTCTTGAAACGTTGTCGGTCGAAGATTTATCTATCTTCGTGCATTTGCGATTTGCCGTTGCATAGTTCGTCATCTGTCTTTCATGTTGTGGTGTAGCCATGAGTAGAGACATTGGAGAGCTGAGTGAGTCTGA
>NW_013620744.1:0-1012 GCF_000695525.1 Brassica oleracea var. oleracea
TGTATTTAAGAAGTTTATAAATTTTATACAAAATGAGAATAAAACCAGAGTAGACTGTTTAACTGAAATTTAAATGTTGTAAGTACTTTGTAAATTAAATAAAATAAAAAGATATCACTTCAAAATATATTATAAATTATATAAATTAATATTAAATAAATTAATTAACACAAAAATTAAAAATTTTCACATGTCTCGGATTTGACCGATTCAATATATAACACAATTGTTTAAGATAATAAAATAACATACTGTAAAATAATCCATAAGTGTGGGTCTTCTAAAATATGGTCCCACTAAAAGATTATAATAAACATTAATATATAAATTTTGTATAAATATAAACAAAACATTGTTTTGTTTCCGCCATGAACTCAAACGCTAATTATTCTTAACCATTCACAACATTTTGATATTGTCTTATCATTTTACTTCTAGAATACATTTGCATTATATAATCCATATCTTTTATTCATCAAATTATTTAACAAGAACAAGTTGAAAGCCAAAGTTGAGATTAAATAATATATAAGCCAAGAAAAAAAATGATTTTTTTATTTGACCTAAAATAATTTATTTAATATATGAATGATAAAACTAATATTTGCTATACAAATAATATATCATATTTACACCATTTCTAATTACATATTTTTTTATTGTACAATAACTGAAAATACATAACTTGGTGTTTATGCATCTTACAGGAAACAATATATTATTGATATGAACAAGGTCATTGATGAGAAATTTTTTTCATTGAATTTAAAGATGAGGCTTCAATAATGCTTATGATATTACTGACATTGTGATCATGTTTTATCTTGGAAAATTTTGGTTAATAGCACTATTATTAGTAAGTATTTCTCGCATAAAATATGTCATTTTGAAAACCAATAAATAATATAATGGCTACGTAGGCGTTAGTTCATGTTACATACATAATTTTTATTATATTGTATTTTTCTTATGACAGTCCTTACAATATTTTGATTATTATATATATTTCTTG
>NW_013620745.1:0-1011 GCF_000695525.1 Brassica oleracea var. oleracea
GGGTTAAGTTTGAGGAGTTGAAAGAGAAGCTGAAGTCTGACCGTCTTACGAAGAAGGAAACTTTACGCGAGAAAGCTCGCTTAGAGCGGTTGGTCGCTTCCCTTGAGGGAGAGAAGGCCGAGCTCGAGGGAGGGTGGGGGGCTGTCGAAGGAGAGGAAACGTCTGAGGAACTCTAGGGTGCAGGAGGTCACCCGCGAGAGGATCAAGGTTCAAACGGCTATGGCGGACAAGTCTACTCGCTGCGTTGATAAGATGAAGGGTTATCTGGATCGCCTTAACGCGCTAGAGAAGGCCAAGAGTCTGTACGGGCAGGCTTCAGGGACGAAAAAGTGCCTTGAGATGATAAGATATAGCGGGACTGAGATCCCGCAAAGTATGATCGACATCTTTTCGGAACAGGAGAAGGTGCATGAGGCTGAGGTCGCTAAGCTCCGTCTTGAGCCATTCTCCGAGGATGACTTTGCTCTCTCTCCTCTCAACCTCCCTTCTCGATTTGTAAGTGAAGATCTCATGGGGGTACTCGACCCGTACGGATCGAACGTTGGTTTGATTGGCCACGAATCGGCTTCCCAGCTGATCACTTCCCGCGAGGCGACCGAAGATCCAGTCGATGAGCCGATGATAGACATCACTTCCGCTCCGCCGGAGCGTATGGTCGTTCCCGAAGGAACTCCCACCGAGGAGCGTCCTGACGGGAACGATCTCAAGGAAACCGGGGACGCGATTCAAGCAGACACAGGGAATGTAGCCGCCGAAGATCCGGTCCTGGTTTCTTCGTCCGAGGAGCGAGAAGAGGACGAGGTGGGTGAGGAAGAGAACAGGTCGTCGCCGGCACTTATCAAAGAGACGGTCCGGGATTTGTCAGCTTCAGACCCTCCTGCTCAGGTTGAAGACCTTGACGCTCAAGCCGTTGAAGAAGAAACGGCTGAACCGCTTGCCCCGAGCAGGGACGACCAAGACATTTTCGTTTGATCTCGTTGTATGTAATAATAGGATGTTTTCTTCTGTGGT
>NW_013620746.1:0-1010 GCF_000695525.1 Brassica oleracea var. oleracea
CAGCAATCAATTGCCGTGACTCACAGTGTTTGGTTCGTTGTGGCTTTGACCCCTTGCCTGAATCCTCGACCAAAACCCCTTTCTTGAACTCCTCAAGTAGCCTCCTGTCACAAATGACCTCAAAGGCGTGCCTAACCCTGAAAGGCCTTCCTTGAACAACTCTCAACTCAAACAGAAACTCTTCTAGGCAGCGACTCAAAACTGGTGTAGTAACTGATCTCGAAAACTCCCAAAAACTATCAAAACCTCTTGCTTTCTCTCTCTACTTTCTCTCACATTTTTAAACTGATCTGAAGTGGTCTGGATGTGTTGAAATGTTAAGGTGGGCGTGCCTATTTATAGAAGACAGCAGCCAATCACCTTCAGGTTGGTGGCAGCCCGTGTGTCGCTCTTCATGGCTCTGGTTGCATGTGCGGCGGCACCTTGTGCTCCACATGGCGGTCAGCATGATCAGGATGTCATGCAAGGTGACACCACGTCCTCCACATGTCTGATTCGGGCTGGTTGCATGCAGATCGACACCACACCGCCCACATGTCGATCAACATGCTTCGATTGCAGATACGGTGACATCTCGTGCTTCTGCATGTCAGTCCACATGTGCTGCTTCCATGCGTGCAGACACCTCGTGCTTCTGTAGATAGACAGCTTATCAGATGGTTGACACCACTTCCTGATGACATGCATTGAGACACCTCGAGCTTCTCGGTCGATTTACGCGATTTCGACCCTTCCGGCATATTTTCGGCCCGCGATTAATCCCGAGTATTTTTCTGCTCCCGTTCTGATGAGCAGAATAATTTTAATAAACTCTAGTGGAATTCTTACCTTGACGGAAAATATTTTCCAAGCCTCCAGCTTCCTCGGAAAATTCCATAATACCAAAATTAGGGTTTTTTGCCCAATTTCGGGTTTTCCCGCCGTGCTTCGATCCCGTCGTATTAACTTCCCGTCCTACTTGACTCCCGTCGTATTAACTTCCCGTCCTGCTTGACTCCCATCCTGCTTCC
>NW_013620747.1:0-140 GCF_000695525.1 Brassica oleracea var. oleracea
GTAATCAATACACAGCCTGAAGCTACCATCCTTTTTCTTTAGAAACATGACTGGTGCTCTCCAAGGCGAGACACTCGGGCGTATAAACCCTTGGTCCAACAACTCTTCAAGTTGTTTCTTTAGCTCGGCCATCTCGGCAG
>NW_013620747.1:159-1010 GCF_000695525.1 Brassica oleracea var. oleracea
ATATGGGAAGAGAAAGACATGAGGAGTTGAGTATGATGAAGAGGCCGTACATGGCGTAGTAACACTAGTTACCCGAGTAACTTCTAAGGGTTAAACCAAAGTTACCCTAGTTATCCTAGTATACTAGTTATACTAGTTACCCGGGTAACTTTGGATGAAGAAGAGAAGCCCTATTCCCTTTGCTAAGCCATCAGACCATTGCAAGGGAAGAGGAGGCACGTGTGACAGGTTGGAGAAGAGCTGGATAAAGCAAAATGAGCTTTATGCACAAGGATGAAGCTCATTGGATGGTTTGAATTAAAGCAAACCTTATCTCTTGTAATAGTGCCTCTTTATGAATGCCTCCTCATATATATTGTAAACTCTGATCAGATTAATAATTAAGAAGTTTGGGATAATCTCTCTAGACTCTCTCTCTTATTCATGATGATTCTTAAATACTCTTAAACATGATTGCTACCTAATCTCTCTACAAATCTCCCATTAATCTTCTCTAATCTTCCTTTAATCTCTCAATACCTACTCTATTCTCTAAAATCATATGGTATTAGAGCCAGGTTGGCTTTGGTATTGAGAAACCTCGTTCCATTTCTTTCTTTCTCTAGCTCTTGTGTTCTTGTGTTCTTGCCCTTGTGTTCTTGAGTGTTCCGTGAAGCTGTGTGATAAAGTTGAGTCCTGTGGTGCTGTGCTTTGAGTTCGTGTGTTCTTGAAGTCTGGTACTATATGTTCTTCAGCTGAGTTGCAAGTTTGAAGCTTTCTGGTCATTTCTGGATCAAGCAAGAGAAGATGGAGGGAAACAACTTTAGCAAGCTAGTTACTGTCCCGGTTGCGTTGAAAGGTGGTTCAAACTA
>NW_013620748.1:0-694 GCF_000695525.1 Brassica oleracea var. oleracea
TCGGTCGCGTCGTTGGTTCCCGCTAACCCAGTTGGTATCACACCGGTCATTGACCGTCGAAGGATCTGTCCCGGTGGTCTGATTGGGATCCATAATCGCGCTTAGGAAACTTAAATCAGTTTCTTTAGCAAAGATGTTTTTCGTTTATCTTCCCCGCAGTTGGCGCCAAAATATAGAACCTAAAATCGCCAAAATATATAACCTAAAATCTACACTAAGTATTTGATAGTGATTGGGAGTTTGATCTAGGAAAGATAAAAGATGTAGGCAACGATATCTTTAGAACACAACGATGTTAACAGTTTCCATTACGTAAAATGGATTTTATTGATGAATAGAATCGAATACAATAAGTTGAACTAGATCGAATTACACAAGTGAGATCGATAAAAGAAAGAATCTAAGAACGAGAGAAAACAAGGTCGATGTATGTGTGTATCTCTCTCTAGTGTTTTCAATGTCTCCTTCTCCGTGTTCCTCCTTCCTCCTTTGTAGTAAGTCGATCCCGTGATATTCTTAACGGCTCATAGATCTTCGTCTCCTGTTCCGCGATCTCCGCGACCTCGGCGAGACCTCTTCGAACTCGTATTCTCGTTGTGGGCTTCAGCTCCCTAAGGCCCGTGTCTTTGGTCGTGGCCTATTAGTATATGGACCAAAATTGGTTCCAACATTTGTCCCCCAGCCTCTTTTGATT
>NW_013620748.1:887-1010 GCF_000695525.1 Brassica oleracea var. oleracea
CGATCTCCGCGACCTCGGCGAGACCTCTTCGAACTCGTATTCTCGTTGTAGGCTTCAGCTCTCTAAGGCCCGTGTATTCGGTCGCGGCCCATTAGTATATGGACAAAAATTGGGTCCAACAGC
>NW_013620749.1:0-688 GCF_000695525.1 Brassica oleracea var. oleracea
TGACAGCGTCCTTCACAATCTGTGCTTCAGCTGTGGCCACAACAAATTTCTCAACTTCCCCAAACTCAATTCCAAATACCAGTCGTTCAATCTCATCCTCCTCTTTCTCATGATCACTCAGCTCAATCTATGGAGAAGTAGTGGAGAAGACAACATTGCAAGAATCCTTGGGGTTCTTTTCTGGTTTCCCTGGTAGAGACCCCATAGGCTGCTTGGAGGATGAAGGCATAGAAGCAACTTGACTCTCCAAAGCCTTGAGATGAGAGGTCAGAATAGTTCCCATCAATCTTTGCATGGATGTTCTTGAACTCATAAATCATGGTCTTCTCATTTCTGGCCTGAAATTCCAAGAGTTGCTTGAACATAGAATCCACACTTGAATCTGGAGTTTGAGCTTGAGAAGAACTTCCTTGAGTCTGAGGAGATTGGTTGGCTTGAGGATAGTTCTGCTTGGCTTGGTAACCTCCTTGTTGATTGTTGTAGAGTGGCCTTTGCTGGTAGTTGTTTTGGTACTGAAAGTTGGACTCTTGCTTGTACCATGTGCCATTAGCATTGATGAAACACAGCTCCTCTTGGCCTTCTAAACCATCAACCTCATTGATCACTGGAGATGCCTCTTGTTTCTGGTCACCAACAAAGTTCATCTTCTCCTGCTTAGCCTTTTCTGCAAGAAGTAGATCCAACTTGG
>NW_013620749.1:775-1010 GCF_000695525.1 Brassica oleracea var. oleracea
TCCTATCATGCTCCTCACTGTAGACTGAGTCACTCTTGGCCATGTTCTCTACCAGTTCCTCTGCCTCTTCCTCAGTTCTTCCCAAGAAGAAACCATTGCTGGCATTATCAAGCCTGTTTCTGCACTGTGGTAGAGCTCCTCTATAGAAGGTGCTAACCAAACTCTCCTTGCTGAAACCATGATGAGGACATTGAGCCCAATAGCCCTTGAACCTCTCCCATGCTTCACTGAAGCT
>NW_013620750.1:0-1010 GCF_000695525.1 Brassica oleracea var. oleracea
ATTTGCTAGAGAAACGGAGACAACAAATGTTCGAAACCTCTTTGAACATCATCATATGTAGGTGAAGGATGAAACTATGCATTAAAACAATATTTTCATATTTTTTTGTTTTTTTCTCAAAATCTATGAGTTAACACCCCTACGAAAATATTGAATTTTCGGTAAATGGTCTATATACTGAAGCCTATGATCTTTAGTGTTGTTTTAAAATTTCTAAACACATTCTACATTTGTATTAATGTATATTAAACTCTCCTTCGTGGTACATGGGCATCGTTTTAATTTGTTTGTCAATTAATTCACTAAAACTTCATAACATGTCTTAAATTTGGGGACTAACCACTATAAAATCGTTATTTGCTAGAGAAACGGACACAACAAAAATGCCAAACCTCTTTGAACTTCATAATATATTGGTGAAGGATGCAACTATGCATTAAAAAAATATTTTCATATTTTTGTTTTTTTCTCAAAATCTATGGGTTAACACCCCTACGAAAATATTGAATTTTCGGTAAATGCTCTATATACTGAAGCCTATGATCTTTAATGTTGTTTTAAAATTTCTAAACACATTCTATATTTGTATTAATGTATATGAACTTTCATTCATGGTACATGGACATCGTTTTATTTTTTGTCAATTAATTACTAAAACTTCATAACAGTCCATAAATTGGTGGACTAACCACTATAAAATCGTTATTTGCTAGAGAAAGGGAGACAACAAAAGTTCAAAACCTCTTTGAACTTCATCATATGTTGGTGCAGGATGCAAATATGCATTACAACAATATTTTCATATTTTTGAATTTTTCTCAATATCTATGAGTTAACCCCTTACGAAAAAATAAAATTTTCGGTAAATGCTCTATATATTGAAGCCTATGATCTTTAGTGTTGTTTTAAAATTTCAAAACACATTCTACATTTTTATCAATGTATATTAAATTCTCATTCATTGTACATAGACATCGTTTTAATTTTTTGTCAATTAATTTAGTAAAACT
>NW_013620751.1:0-1010 GCF_000695525.1 Brassica oleracea var. oleracea
CATTCCCATTGACGAAGGACTCCCTGAGGAACAGATCATGGCTATTGTAGCAGTGATAGCAGTTTGTGAGACTGGAAGAAAGCTTGAAAAAGTCAAGGCAACAGAAGAGAAAGAACCATGGTATGCTGAATTGGTGAATTACCTAGCCACAGGAAAAGAGCCTTTGAATCTTGTGGGTTATGCCAAGAAGAAGTTCTACAAGGATGTGAAGAGATACTACTGGGATGAGCCCTACCTCTACATTCTCTGCAAAGATCAACTTTATAGGAGAGTGGTTGCTAATGAGGAGATTGATGGGATCCTTACACAGTGTCATGGATCATCTTATGGAGGCCACTTTGCCACCTTCAAGACTGTTGCTAAGGTGTTACAAGCTGGATTCTGGTGGCTACACATGTTCAAGGACACACAAGACTTTGTTTCAAGTTGTGATTCATGCCAAAGGAGGGGAAACATCACCAAGAGGAATGAGATGCCTCAGAATCCAAGCCTTGAAGTTGAAGTGTTTGATGTGTGGGGTATTGACTTCATGGGGCCATTTCCATCATCACATGGCAACAAGTACATCCTGGTAGCTGTTGATTATGTCTCAAAATGGGTGGAAGCTATTGCAAGTCCCACCAATGATGCAAGAGTGGTAATCAAGATGTTCAAGAGCACCATCTTTCCAAGGTTCGGAGTTCCAAGAGTTGTAATCAGTGATGGAGGGTCTCATTTCATCAACAAACTGCTTAAGGGACTTCTCAGGAAGAACGGTGTTAAGCACAAGGTGGCAACTCCTTACCATCCGACAGAGGGATCAAGTCCATTCTAGAGAAGATTGTGGGAATTACAAGGAAGGATTGGTCAGTTAAGCTTGATGATGCGCTTTGGGCTTACAGGACAGCTTACAAGACACCTCTGGGGAACACACCTTTCAACCTATTATACGGGAAAGCTTGACATCTACCAGTGGAGCTTGATTACAAGGCGCTTTGGGCAGTAAAGTTGCTGAACTTTGACATCAAGAG
>NW_013620752.1:0-1009 GCF_000695525.1 Brassica oleracea var. oleracea
GTGAAAGCACAATTAAGAGAGAATTGTTGGAATGAGGTATGTTCGATCCTATTATCTGAGAAAATTATTGGGTTCTGTTTTGATAGCATACAATGTGTTCGCTGAAATGTGTCAATGAATATATTATCATGATTTATTTTTGTGACTGATGCATTGTATAATTTTTGCAGTGGGGATAATGATATCACGTTTATTATATACTACGACTGGAAGTTTGAGAATTTAGAAGGAAGTCTAAGCTATGTTGGTGGGAAAATTCATCATCTTGAAACCGCTCCTCAATGTCTATTTGGTGGGATAATGTCGGCAGATGTTGTTGATATGTATGGGCAGCGAGTTTGGTACAAGTTTCCTTACGAAGACTTATTATCTTTGAAGGTGTTGTTTGATGGCGGTTTAAACTTCCAAAAAATGTGTGATGCTACACAATATGTAAAGACAGTGGAAATCTATCTTGAGCACCAAGACGTTAACAATGAGGCTGAAGAGAGTGAATCAGCTTTGCAAGATGCTCAATCAGAAGCGCATGATGGTGAAACTTCTCCGCATGATGGTGCTGATTCGGGAATAGAAAGGGATGAGGCCCGAGATAATAGTGAACCTGACCCGCGGGATGAGCGTGTAGAAGAAATAGTTTATGAGTTTGTTGATGAGGAAGAGTACAATGAAGCTCATAGAGATACACCTCCATGCTCGGATGATGAAGAAGGTGACATCGAAAGTGGTTATGAAAGATGGCGAAGAGGAAGTGGAGAGTTGAAAATTATGCAGGTTTTTGAAAGCATAACCGAGTTCAAGGAAGCTGTGTTAGAATATGCATTGAAGGGAGGTTGGAATGTTAAATACACAAGATGGGGAGATCAAATTTCTGAGGCAAAGTGTGCTGTAGTGGGTGAGGTTCCTTGTACTTGGAGAATCTACTGTTCTTATGAGAAATCAGTGCAACAGTACATGGTGAAGTCATTCCAAGAAGAGCATACTTGCACCAAAGACGGGTATTGCAAGTTAT
>NW_013620753.1:0-1009 GCF_000695525.1 Brassica oleracea var. oleracea
GGGCAGAGCAGTCGCATGTCTTCCTTGGTGACATTACCAGCTTGCTTTCGTGGGTTGAATGCATGGACGAGCATCCTATGGAGGTAGCGTACAGACGGGAGCCGGATATGTGAGTTCTTGTCAGCCCCGGTAGAGTGCTATTTTCCAGTGATCAACTTCCAAAGCTCGGTGGGGAGGTTTTCACACTTGGGAAGGGAGTAGTCTGCCAAGTCTTGGAAACCCATGACTCTCCCAATGTCTTTGAAGTTCATGTTGTAGTCTCTCCCATTGACCTTGAACCTGATTTTGCCCCATCCTTGCCTCACGTGCGGAGCGTCATGGTAAGTGACCTCAAGGGAAGACAAGAACTGACAGGAGAAATCCATGTAGACAGGGTAGGCCATGGTGAGGAGTTTGGGCATCTTCAGGTGCCCCAGCACTGCCTCAATATCAGAATCGAGACCCAACTCCTTCAGCAAATCAAGGTCGGCGAATCTGGTTGGATTCCAAGTCACCCCATTCAACAAATGATGATACAGCTCTTCCACAAATGGAGTTTTCGCCCTGTCTCTATCAACAGCAACCTCCTTCCCTTTTGACATCTTGGCCCTCTTTGTAGGAGCCTGCTCATCCGCACTTTCATCGCCACTCTCCTCGTCTGTGGCAACTGCTACACTTTTTCCTGCCCTCCTCTCCTGCTCTTTTGTCTTCTTTGCAGCCAAGGTTTGCTGTCGAGAAGTCCTATGTGTCCCAGAGCCAGTCTGCTCCGAGGATAAATCTTTCCCTCTCAATGCAGATTCTCGTTTTCAGCTTCTTGCTTCTCAGCATCCGACTTCCCTTAGTTTTCTTAACCATTGGTACCTGAAAAATTCAAAACTTGGAAAAGGATAAGTGGATGAACTTTGCAAATGAAAATGGCAAGAGTAAACTCAACAAATGAATAGAAATTTAAACTCAAGTTAATTAAGCAGTCAAGCTAAGAATAAAGAATCACACTTCTCAATCTTTTAAAAATTTGAAAATTACAAGA
>NW_013620754.1:0-1009 GCF_000695525.1 Brassica oleracea var. oleracea
ATTAGTTTGAAATCTAAAGGTGGGGATTTAATCAAAACGCTGGAACTGATTTTCTCAAACCTATCAGTATTATATCGTGTAAGTGCACTACAACTTAATTATTATAATTGTTTTTTTTATTATATTGCTTATTCACCTATATGATTACTGTATAATTGTTTGTTTTTTTGGTTTAATCCTAACTTTAGCCTCCATCGAGTTATTTGTGTTGCATATGGGACAATGGCAGAACATCTCAATACATTTTGGTCATCTTATGCGGGTGACATTGTCATTTGCGTGTTATGATTCTGGAAAGTTGAAGTTCTTAATGATTAGCTAAATACATATGATACATTTATTCTAATATTTATTATATTAATAGTATGATAAATACAATGGTCCATTTTTGTACATAATATATAGGGGGATATAGAGAGATTACAAACATTCCCGGATGTTCTGAGATAATGTTTTCAATCCATTAATTGAAGCAGTTACTACTTTGAAAACAATGTTTGTAAATAAATTCAATTATTTATATAAAAATTATCATAATATATGTTAACCATTTTTTTTGTTTTTCGCAGGATCGAAGAAAAGCAAAAGAAAGCAGTTTTTGGATAGTTTAAGATGTTGGCTACATTTTCTCTTATTTATTGTCCACAATCTATATGTTTTATTCCAGTTTAGTTTGGCTACATTTACTCGTGTTTATTTATTTTTGCAATATTTATTTATCACCAGTTCAAAAATTACATAAAATCAATCCAATTATTTTTTGGTGTAAAGGAAAGTTATCAAAATTAAGTTATACTATTATACAATATAGGATCATGTTTAATTATTCTATAAATATAATTTAATGTTTTATTAACTGAAAATTGAACCAAGATATACATAGAATAATACTATGTTTATCTAATAATAATTCCCTTATTTACTGTTTATTTGTAATTATTGTTTCAACGACAAAACAGAAGGGAATCAATAACAAAGAAATGTTGATCCAATCATACAAAATAAGTAT
>NW_013620755.1:0-1009 GCF_000695525.1 Brassica oleracea var. oleracea
TCCCAGAAGTTCAACAGCTCTGAAGTCCAATAAAGACCAGATGTCCTTTCCCCTGCACTCAATTCAAATAGTCCGCAGAGGTCTGTGAAAGATATCTCAAAGTATACTTTCTGCACTATGAATGCCAGAAAACCTTCCTGGTGGCTATCATCGGGATGGCTGACGTATGCGGATGCTATGAACTGGCGTACCAACTCCGGATAAGTGGGTTCGTTGAGGTTGCATAGTTGGCCTAGACCCATGTTCTGGAACAGCCCTTCAATGTCTGATTTGATTCTCAATTTTGTCATCGTCTCAGGACATGCTAGTTGTGTAGCCCGAACGGCTACCTTCTTCATGTCGTTGTAGTGGGTGGTAGCAGACTTATCCCACTTCTTTGGACTTTGCTTCTCTCGCTGAGACGAACCCTCTTCTTGTGTGTTCTTCTTTGCTGATGTTTTTGTGCGCTTCATTCTCTGTCTTAGGGTGAAAACGAGTTTAGAAATCGGGTAGAGCTCGAAAAATCAAGTGGAATAGAGCCCAAAATTGTTCAAATCGGATGATTATAGAGAGAGAAAGGGGGGGTCGAATTTTAGGGGAAATCGGAGGGGATGAGAGTTCTGAGGTTTTGATCCAAAAAGGTCGGGTTTTTCCTTATAATTCTGTTTCCTGCACACGCATCGATCGATGCGTTTTTGTACAAATACGGATCGATCGATGCATTTTTAAAAAAACATACAAGATTTTCCGAGGAAATTCCGAGGAACAATTCAGATTGTCGATAGATCGATGGGTTACTCTCATCGATCGATCACAATCTAATCCATCGATTGGGTATCCACATCGATCGATTGGATATCCCGATCGATCGATCACTTTGTTACGCATTGGGCCATCTTAGTAATCGATCGATCCGTTTTTGTACAAATACGGATCGATCGATGCGTTTATAAAAAGGCTTTCGAGATTTTGTTCGATCCATCGATTGGGTATCCGCATCGATCGATGGGATTACCTAATCGATCGATCA
>NW_013620756.1:0-1009 GCF_000695525.1 Brassica oleracea var. oleracea
AATAAAGAAAGGAGCTTGACATATTAAGCATGGATTAAATTGGTTATGTTTAAAAAAAAAAAAAACTTGGTTATCTGTTGACCAGAAAATATTGGTGTCGAAATTGTTTTATTCATTGAGGAAAAACCTTACTTACATATCATGCATTTAAAAAACAAATGTCAAAATACATATTATGCATTATCATATGACATCCAAAGACAACTACAATATAGAATTTTAACCACAATACAAAATTTGTTATACTTTGTTAATAACTATTTTTCAAGAAAATAACAATATTATGCAAATACTATTATGACCATTTTTCAAAATTGATTAATACATATATATATATATATATAGATATATTGGAAAATTAGATGGTACAAATAAATCAAAATATATGTAGGGCAGGTTGAAGAAAAAAACTTCAAAAGAGAAATGTTCTAATTTGTGTATATTTGACAATTATTTTACATTAAATATTAATAAGCAAGATAAAAAAAATTCAGAACATAATTAAGATTAATTCATTATTTATTCATTTTCTTGATTATGTTATACATAGTTTCTAATAATGAATATAATTTTAAAATTGTCTAAAAGGCATATATTTTTATAACACATATCTATATATATAAATATAAATACCAAACAAATAACAAAAATTATAGGAAAATCCCGGGCGTAGTCCGGGCCCGACCCTAGTTGGTCTAAAGGTAAAATGAGCAGAATACAGTTTCGAAAGGGAAAAACAATAAAAACATAAAGGGCCCTACCAGCTTCGAACCGGTGACCTCTTGATCTGCAGTAAAATGCTCTACCACTAAACTAAGGACCTTTTTTATCGTTATCTGTAATAGTTTACATTTCTATTACTTAGAACTAAGAGTTTTCCTGCGCCATGCGCAAATATAAAATATTTAAAAATGTTATATATAAATAAAATTTTGTATTTTTATTTTTTACTTTTATTAATCTAAAAAATAAAATCATAATGTAATTGTTTTTAGTTTGATTTATTCAA
>NW_013620757.1:0-1008 GCF_000695525.1 Brassica oleracea var. oleracea
AAAAAACAGCGTCCTTTTATCAGAGCCAACTCAAAGCTTTTGGAAAATCAACCTCTGGTCATAACAGGAGCTTCAACGGAACTCCACTTGTCACAACAGAACATTTTGATACGTGCCAAGGTTGAGCTGAACCATGACGTGGAGGGGAGCAACAACTTTAGGCGGGAAAGTTTGTTGTCTTGGGCTGTATAGTTTCGACTATATATATGGAGTCTAAGAGTTTGTTAGAGGGTTGGCTTTTGGGAAAGAGTTCTTGGGATCTTGAGGTGTAAACCTTAGGGTTTGGGCTTGCTTGTACTTGTATGAGTAAGAGGTTCGTGTTACATCAATATACAGTGTGTTTCGATAGGTCGTGCTCTAACACATTTCTTCGTACCTAGTAGCACAGTTGGTTACTACGTGGGCAACGACAAGATGAACATAAACAAAGATTTGATTCATTTGTCCACTAGTCAAACCAATGACATTGTTAAAGCCTACTGGAGTCTTGGCCAAATCTTGTTTGATGGTTAAATCCCCAAGAACGTCGAGGATTGGGATATAAAGTTGTCGGAAACCACCGGGCGGTCTAAGAGGAAACATGGGAAGAGGTTTATACGTAGATCAAAAGACTGTAGGCTACAGAGACGCATTTGTTTTCTTCAAAACAGATCCTTGCACTAATAAGTAAATAAGATCCATTTTGCAGAACAAGAGAATGTGTTCAGTAAAGTATATACACCTATTCTATTGTTTTTCCATCCTTCAATCTTCCTTTTCTGCTTTTATCTGCATTTCCAGTGGAGTTTAGAGTCACAAATGCCATTGAAATGTAAAACTTTGTGGTAAAGAAAGATGATTCGTTTAATCAGTTATCTTTGCAGTTTCTGGAATAACCAGATGATGATGATAGTCTTGACTGTGACTGGAAAAACTCCAACGGAGTTCCAGGTCCAAATGAGCGTCGTGTTGCGTTTGGAGATTCTGATAACAGAGGCTCGTAGACCGGGCTTCGATTCTTGGGCTGAG
>NW_013620758.1:0-1008 GCF_000695525.1 Brassica oleracea var. oleracea
AGAAGGAGCCAATGTCTGTTCTCAAGAAAGTCTGCAAGGACCCCGACACATTCGCGTACGCTTTGCTGGTGCACTCAAAATGCTCCAAAAGACACCAAAATCACCAGTTTCTTCAAAATCGTCCATGAACCTGTAAACTCTCTAAATAGACTCTATATCGTAGTAAATATATCATAAAACACCTATATACCATGGCTAATAATGGGTGAAATCCATGGTATATCAATAATGAAGAAGAAGAGGAAGCACCGGCAACTCCAAAAGCCAATCGTAAAACTAAGGGCTCTTCGAACAAAAGAAGCAGATAAACCGAGCTAGAATCACCTTGCTCTCCACCCCCAGCACCGAAGAAAATAGTCGACATGATTTCATGGGGACAAAACATGGGGACCAAAGAGCGATACCCCTAACAAAATCGAAGGACATACTGAAGGGAAAATCTGCATCGATATTACGGTAGCAATCCGCACGCTAGAGAACCTCAACGAGGCTGCTCCTCCTCCTAGCATTACTCAATACAACCCAAATGCGAAGTCTCCCTTCAGGAGAATCCCCAACTTCAAGCGAAAGCATAAGATGGCCAAAATCCGGGAACTACTAGAAAGACCGATTGCCCCACAAATTCGTAAAAAAAGACAGCACGTGAACTCTTAATCCCAACCAGTCTGGGGGACAGAGACACCACCAACCAGCACCCACCAAAAAATGTAATTTCCCGGCTCCCGGCACAAACAAAAAATGAATCGACTTTATCTACGGAGGCTCTAAGTTCTGCAACTCAGTTAACTCGATCAAAGCATAACAACGTGGGAATCAGAGAACCCCTACCAGGTCCCGACCATGAAATAACTTTCGACGAAAATGAGACCACAAATATCGAAAAACCGCACGACGACGCTCTCGTAATACGACTCGACGTCGGCGGTTGCGAGCTATCTCGGGTCATTATCGACACATGGAGCTCGGCCGACGTTCTCTTCTACGACGCATTCAAGAGAATGGAACCCC
>NW_013620759.1:0-255 GCF_000695525.1 Brassica oleracea var. oleracea
ACAAAGGCCACACTCGGCCGCTAAATACTAGATAATGGGAAAAACTCCTTCCGGTCAAAACGCTCACAGATCAAAGTTAAAATTCCCGGACAAGGAAGCTCCTAATGCATCCACGGGAAAGTTCACTTCCTCATCGTCACCGGCAAAATCAGTCGTAGCTTCTACGGTATCAGGAGAAACCGGGATGGGATCCCAGAATCCCTGAATCTTCCCATCGATCGGAGGAATGGTCGCCTCAGCGTGAGCATGATCCTT
>NW_013620759.1:341-482 GCF_000695525.1 Brassica oleracea var. oleracea
GGAGTTGAAAGCGCCCTTAAGATTCCCGTACTCAACCTAGAATTGAGAACCGTGAGTCTTCATCACCTCGACGATTTCCCTCTTGCCCTTCTGATCCGCCCTACGAACAGCCCTGGCATGATCACGAGCGAGTTGAGCGTC
>NW_013620759.1:602-1008 GCF_000695525.1 Brassica oleracea var. oleracea
CGATTGACACGTTATAAGCAAAAAATAATAATAACGATCGTCAGAATTCTTAAAGTTTATACCCCGTTAATGATACGAGATCCTTCTGCGACAACTTTCGGCCTCCCTGACTCGTTCGTGGCCTGAAAAGCGTCAAAGCCCGACGGAAGACCAGCGAAGAAATCATCGAAGTCCGGAATAGGGACCTCGCTCGTCCCGCTTGCATCGCCGAAAGCAAGGTTCGGATCCCATCCTGGAAGCATGCAATCGTCCACCGAAAACTCCAGGTCGCCGAGATCAATATCTTTCCCCTTCGAAGAGTTCGTCCCCGTCACAATCGTGGGAGCGGCGTTGGGACCTTGGTCTTCAAGTTCGGAATAACTCCTTGTTTCTCCGCCCAAAGCAGGACTAGGATGCACAAACCTCA
>NW_013620760.1:0-1008 GCF_000695525.1 Brassica oleracea var. oleracea
AAAAAAATAGGACCATATATTGATCAACGTTGTAGAAAGTTGCTATAATTCAAATAAACTATAGTTTACTACATAAATATAATGCATAATCTAACTTCTTTTTTAATGGTATACGTACTATGTAAGCGTATAGTTTAAATATTATATATAATATAATGCATAATCTAATCTTTTTTAATCTTGTATGTACTAGGTGGTGCCCAAACAAATTTAGTGACTATATATATGGCAATTTTTCAATTCAATTTAATAATATTTGCCCAATATTTCAAATCATTGAATGTATAAATTAATTGCCATATATATTGGGCATTCGAAAAATTATTTCTTGATTCACACTAGAACGCGGAAGATCGACATTGAATGCCATATATATTGGGCAAATATTATTAATTTATTTACTTAGCATTCGAAAAATTATTATAGGAAAGTTTTGACTTAGACCAGTATTCGTATGGAAATTAGAACAATTTGTGCTACAATTATTTATTAATTTAAAGTCATTTACAAATTATATTCAATTCCTTAGATTAAGCACCAAGATTCTGAAATTAAGGACTCGCCCCATCACAACACGTCAATCTGGTTATATTCGATCAAGTTAATTTACAAAGTTAATTTTGTTTCCTATATGTTGATTTCTTAATTATATTACTTTCCATAATTTTAAAATTGGCAGCTAAAAGTTAGGGATTAATTCGATTTGATTTAGGCGAGATAATACTCTTTTCTCTATAATTTTTCATAAGAAAAACCCTATAAGTGATCACTGTATATAACATTAGACTGAAATTCATCCACATCAAAACCTACTATTTTTCTACATACAAAAAAAAATTCATGAATTTCGTCTTTGATTTTGCTTACATTGTTTTTTATCATGATAAGGTCGATTAAAGAATGTGATTAACAATGATGGGTTTCAAAAATTATTTTTGAACCTAACGATGTTCCAGAAATTGATGTTTTCAGAAAGAGGTATAACATTTCGTTTACTGAATTTGGTAA
>NW_013620761.1:0-1008 GCF_000695525.1 Brassica oleracea var. oleracea
AAAAAAAAAACACATTTGCATTGAGACATGAGTTTGTATTTTGATTGTACAGCTCTCAAGTTTTGTTTTGTCGTAATGTAACTTCAGGAGCTTATTATTAATCTACTGAAAAACTTACAAGTTACTGATGCAACAGATGGTAAGATATACACTTCAAATCTTTTTGTTTGTTATAGTGTGAAGAAGTATAAACCTCTCATCCTCTTGCTATAGGCTCTCAAAATGGAAAGTTAGCACTTTTGCCTCGAGGATCTGACATCAATGGAAGTGTAAGTAGATTTGTCAACTTTTTTTGTTGGGATTATTGACTTGATTTAAACCTCTTATGATGTCTCACAAAATCACAGGTTGTTGAACCAATATCTTCAGAGAGAGAAAGATTACTGCTTAACATGATCTCTGAGCTTCAGTCTAGGTTGTTATTCCTCGTCTGTCAATCAAATCTTTCTTTATAGAGATCAATGTGTTGTAGTCTTTCTAATTGCTTTATAAAACTCAAAATTTATTTTAGGATGAAAGAGGTGACTGAAGAACTTGAAGAAGAAAAGACAAAACACGCACAAGTATGTTAACACTCTTGATCTCAAAAATAAATCCTTTAACCAAGCGGGGACGGCTCAGTGGCCTTGACGGAGCTTCGGCTCCAATACAGACCCGGGTTCGAATTCCACTGGCCACTGGGGAAAAAATTTAACATATAGGCTCCCCAGCGTCCGGTGACCGAGGCGTACTCCGGCGGACACCCACTTTGGTGGGGGCTAGGATACATCGAATTATTCAGAAAAAAAATGAAATAAATCCTTTTAAACGTCACAGTATCGGGTGATTCAAAGAATATGCTAGTAATTAAAACTCGAAAACTAAAGAGTTAATCTTATCTCTGAACCAATCTGATCATATCTTGTGTGTAATCAACAGCTGCAGCAGCAATTGAAATCACTACTGAGCTACGCAGAAGCTTATGCAGAAGAGTAAAAGTATAATTTTGTACTAAAACACAGGGGGGGG
>NW_013620762.1:0-1007 GCF_000695525.1 Brassica oleracea var. oleracea
CACTCCTAAGGGTGATGGCTTTCATTGTCTCCTTGGGATTTTGCTCTAGCTTTCCAGGTAATGCCCCTTGTTGGTGACTTGGCTGAGAGTTCATTGAAGCAAACTGATTCTCCAAATGGCGGATCTTGTTGTTGAGCTCATTGTAACTTCCATCAATCTTGGAGTGAATTTTCGTGAACTCATAACCCATTGTCTTCTCATTCTTGGCCTGAAAATCCAAAAGTTTCTTGAACATTGCATCCACACTTGTATCTGAAGCTGGAGCCTGTGAAGAACTTCCTTGAGCTTGAGTAGACTGATTGTTGATATTGTTGAAACCAGGAGGGGTGTTTTGCCTAGGCTGATAGCTCCCTTGCTGAGTGTTTTGCCTCTGCTGGTATCCTCCTTGCTGGTTGTTTGAGTAGGACTTTTGCTGGTAGTTGTTGTACTGAAAGTTAGGTTCCTTTCTGTACCAAGAACCATTGTTGTTGATGAAGCACAGGTCTTCTTGTCCTTCCAAACCATCAACCTCATTAATCTTGGGAGGAATCTCTTGAATAGGACCACCCACAAAGTTGACCTGCTCTTGTTTAGCTTGGTTAAAAAGAAGCAAGTTCATCTTCTCCTGCAGGGACTTGATCTCTCTCTTTGTCTGTTGATCATCATTTCTGTTGACCCTATCATGCTCCTCGCTGTAGACTGAGTCGCTCTTAGCCATGTTCTCCACCAGTTCCTCTGCTTCTTCTTCAGTTCTCCACAAGAAGAAACCATTGCTGGCAGTATCAAGCCTGTTTCTGCACTGTGGTAAGGCTCCTCTATAGAAGGTGCTAAGCAAGCTCTCCTTGCTGAAACCATGATGAGGGCATTGAGACCAATAACCCTTGAACCTCTCCCATGCTTCACTGAAGCTCTCTAGACCTTTTTGTTGAAATCCGGAGATTTCGTTCCTGATTTTAGTTGTCCTTGAAGTAGAGAAAAACATTTCTAGGAAAGCTCTCTTGCAATCTTCCCAAGTAGTGACAGTGTCA
>NW_013620763.1:0-1007 GCF_000695525.1 Brassica oleracea var. oleracea
GAATGATAAATGGGACAGGTTCTTGGCATCGTTAGATGAGGAGTATACGATTCCAATACAGCTGCTCGACGACATTATGGCAAAAAGGGGTGAACAACATGTGTCTGGAGAGCTGAGCAGAGTAGAGGAAGCTGGTACTAAAGGCATGACCTCAACGTCGACCGATGGCACGACCTCAACGTCGACCGACATCACGACCTCAACGTCGATCGACATCACGACCTCAATGTCGATCGACGTTACAACCTCATCGTCGATCAACGATGTAGACAGAGAAGTCACTATGGAAGACTCCTTAGAGCTGGAGGAATGACTTGAAGATATAGATCAAAATTCGAAGAAGAAGCTTGATGATGATCAGCATACTTCGTGAGGAGGTTTGGAAACTTCAAAGGCTAGCATCAGTCGACACCAACCATATGAGATCGATCGACAACCACCCCACATCATCGATCTACACCCACCCGACATCGATCGACATCGCCAACGAATTATCGATCGATACCACCCACCTAATATCGATCGATGCCCATTGCTAGACGTTCCGCCAGGTTGCATAATTGAGATGGAACCGATTGAGGAAAGGATGTACATGTCTAAGGCCTCACACCTTGCTGTCCCTAAACATCAGAGACCACCTATCTGGACAGAAGAAGCTGCAGGGTTTCACAAAAGAGTGAAGAGGATACATGATCCTGTGAAGACTGTGGTTCCATGCGCTGTATTTGAAGCTGAATCTCCTATTCCACCTGATAGAAGTATACAGTTCAGTTCTCACATTGAGGTATTGGATGATCATCAGCACGTAGAAGCTTCTCAGAGAGGGTTGCGATTTAGAGGTGAAGTCGATAAGGGCCCATCAGAAGCAACATCGATCGACACATACCAGATACCATCGAACGACATCAACAAGCCGGCATCGATCGACGCTAACCCTTCTCCATCGATCGACAGTAGACACGTATCAGAGCAGAAGGAGTTCGATGTGTGTGGAAATCTTAGGGATG
>NW_013620764.1:0-1007 GCF_000695525.1 Brassica oleracea var. oleracea
TAGAAAGAGAAGAGAAGAAGAGCAACATGCTCAATTGCAGAGATTAGACACTGATATGGGTGACATACCTCAAAGTGATGCCAAAAACGTTACACAAAATCAACAGCGAGCAGCTCAACCCATTGGCACTTATGACCGCCCCAACATTCATGGTCATAGATTGGGAATCCGAGCACCAGCTGTACTAACAGCGTTCCACAAAACCAACAGCGAGCAGCTTGACCCATTGGCACTTATGACCGCCCCAACATTCGTGGTCATAGATTGGGAATCCGAGCACCTGCTGTAGCAGCTAACAACTTTGAGATCAAATCAGGACTCCTCAACGTGATCGAGAACAAAAAGTATCATGGCTTGGCTCTAGAGGACCCATTTGATCACTTGGACATGTTCAACAGCTATTGTGGGTTGTCAAAGACCAATGGTGTGTCTGAGGATGCCTTCAAGCTGAAGTTATTCCCTTTCTCTTTGGGGGATAAGGCACGTCAGTGGAAAAAGTCTATACCCAGCGACTCTAAAACCACCTGGGATGACTGCAAGAAAGCATTTTTGGAGAAGTTCGCCAGTGGAAAAAGTCTATACCCAGCGACTCTAAAACCACCTGGGATGACTGCAAGAAAGCATTTTTGGAGAAGTTCTTCTCTACTTCAAGAACTGCTAAGCTGAGAAATGAGATCTCCAGCTTTCAACATAAAGGCTTGGAAGGATTCAGTGAAGCCTTGGAGAGATTCAAAGGCTACCAAGCTCAATACCCTCATCATGGATTCTCTAAAGAAAGTCTGCTGAGCACATTCTACCGGGGTGCTCTTCCTAAGTACAGGGCCATACTGGATACAACTAGCAATGGGTTCTTCTTGGGGAGAACTGAGGAAGATGCAGAAGAGCTGGTTGACAACATGGTAAAGAGTGATGCAGTCTACACTGGAGACCACGAAAGAGGCAGTAGATCAGATGACAAGAAGACGAGGAAGGAGTTGAAAGCTCTACAGGATAAGATAGACATCCTC
>NW_013620765.1:0-1007 GCF_000695525.1 Brassica oleracea var. oleracea
TATTTTATTTATTAATAGTTTAGTTTAAGTTATTTTGTAAAATTTTATATATATATATGACAAATATTGATTAAATTTGATGGAATTAGAATATTTCATGTTTTTTTTTAGATTTTAAGTAACCGAACCCGATCTGAACCCGATACGGATCCAAAAATTACGGATATTTTAATTTTAGACCCGAACCTATCTGAGCCCAAGAAGAACCAACCTGAACCCGAACCGAAAATTAGTAAGTATCTATTGGGTCCAAATATTTAAGATCCGAAAGAATCTGGAGCCGAAGGGAACCGACCCAAACCCGACCAGAATATCCGAACATCCAGGCTTAATCTTATATGTGACATGGCAAGTGACTATGGAATAATGTATTATGATTGGCTGATTTTTAAATCTTATGTGTACACTCTCTCCTTTGAGCATATTTCCCTTTTATTTATTTTTGGATAATGTAATTATGTTGTCGTTTTTATTTGTTAAGATCATTATTTGATATTTTTAGTGTGTTATGTAGTAGGTGATAAGTTAATATATTTTGCGTTTATTTTTTTTGAATAATGTGTTGTTGTGTGTATAGTACTTGTTAGTAGTCAAATGAGCATTTAACGTAAACTAATATTGAATTTCAATAACTTTACATCTACGCATTTTTGATTCTAAGATTAACGGTTTCATCGTCAAAATTGTATTATATTTTTTCATATTTTTGAAAATCATAATTTTTAAGATGTTTTTTGCCTTCTCCCCATATTTTAAACTTGGACCCTCACCGTCTATGTATTTCGTTACATTTCTGGTGTGCGGTGCTTCTCACCATCACCAGAAAAAGACTCACATTTTTCTCCTGTTCTTCCTTGCCTTCTTCACCTATGAGATTATATGGTATTTGTTGCATATCGGGTTTATGAGTTTTCAGTTGTTCGGTTGCTTCCCACATCATTATAGGCTGTTCCAGTCAAAATTGACTGCTCCTCTTCTTCCTTAGATTTCAGGTGATGTTAGGAACT
>NW_013620766.1:0-1007 GCF_000695525.1 Brassica oleracea var. oleracea
TTGCTGAATGCATTTAAATCAACAGTTATGTTCTAAAATGCATATTGGTTGATTTTAAGATTAAAACAAAGTTTGAAATGTACATTAATAAACCATATTTTCATAGAAACTCAAATAAACTAGACAAAAGAATAAATGTACTTTAGCTAAGATTCTTTTTAAAAAAATGTTCAACATGCTTACCAGCTTATATGTATTTTCTGATATTGAAAATAAATACAAATTAAATTTTAATAATCTCAAAATTGTAGTCACCATAACAAAAAGAAATTTAACAAAATTAATCTAAGTATGAAGATATATACTCAAATACAAATTATAAAATAATTTAAATTTATCTAAAATATATGAAAAAATCCGGGCTACGCCCGGGAAAATCTCTAGTTCCTATAATATTGTAGTTTTCTGCAAGAAAAGAAGATATTGATAATGTAACCGGTTTAAGATGGTCCTATTGTAAATATTGATAAGTATACTAAAAAATCAACTAAAAGATCAAAACTTCTTTCCTGGCCGAATCAGGTATTGGTTCATGTTGGTTTAATATTGTTTTTGGTTTATTAACCGGTTTAAGATGGTCCTATTGTAAATATAATTATACTAAAAAAGAATAAATGTACTTTAGCTAAGATTCTTGTTAAAAAAATGTTCAACATGCTTACCAGCTTATATGTATTTTCTGATATTGAAAATAAATACAAATTAAATTTTAATAATCTCAAAATTGTAGTCACCATAACAAAAAGAAATTTAACAAAATTAATCTAAGTATGAAGATATATACTCAAATACAAATTATAAAATTTATCTAAAATATATGAAAAAACTCTAGTTCCTATAATATTGTAGTTTTCTGCAAGAAAAGAAGATATTGATAATGTAACCGGTTTAAGATGGTCCTATTGTAAATATTGATAAGTATACTAAAAAATCAACTAAAAGATCAAAACTTCTTTCCTGGCCGAATCAGGTATTGGTTCATGTTGGTTTAATATTGTTTTTGGTTT
>NW_013620767.1:0-1006 GCF_000695525.1 Brassica oleracea var. oleracea
GACTGGATCTGTCTGCATGGAATCAAAGAAGCTAGAGATGGGCTCGAGAGATTTAATCAGCTGTCTCCCTCGAGAGGTTCTGGTAGAGATCTTGTCCTTACTTCCAACCAAACTTGCTGCTTCAACCTCTCTTCTCTCGAAAAAGTGGAGGTATCTGTTTGCACTGGTTCACAGTCTTGATTTCGATGATACTGTCTTGCTGCAACCGCCGCCAGAAGAAGGGAGGGAAGAACTCAAGGAGAGCTTCAGAAACTTTGTGGACAGAAGACTCGCTTTGCAATGCGGTTGTGGTTCTCGTATCAAGAAATTCTCTCTAACATATCTCGTTACCAACAACAGCGATGTGGTTGATGAGCGTCGCTGGATAAGCAGTGTCGTTGAGCGTGGTGTTTTGGAAGTGGACGTTACTTTGAGGCCTCGTTGGCTAGGCCCTGTACATACTGATGAGGTTCACGGGAACTGCTTTCTTCCTTATCACCTCTTCAGGAGCAAGACACTGGTTAAGCTGCGTCTGGGAACAGATACTAATGTTGGAAAGCTTCCTCCTGATGTGTTTCTTCCAGCGCTTAAGAGTCTCTTCCTCGATACCATCATGTTTGACGACCAAGATCTCTCTGATGTGCTTCTTCCTGGTTGCCCAATGCTTGAGGAGTTAACTGTTGTTCACAAGACTGATTTTTATCCTAATTACAGGATATCGAGTCAGACAATCAAGAAGCTAACAGTTTTCTATTGTTATGATTTTGGAATTGATGATGGGTCTCGTATATCATTTGACGCCCCAAGTGTTGTCTCTCTCAACTACACTGACTATGCCTTGTATGAGTATCCACTTGTTAACTTGGGATCCTTAGTCAAAGCTAAGCTGGACATTTCTTATTCTAAAACAAATATCAAGAGGCCGGATTTATCGGGTCTCCTTGTAGGGATAAGCAACGTGGAGACTCTCCATCTTTCTCCCGATTCTACTGATGTAAGTCTTCTTTGTGTGTGTTTTTTTTTTTTT
>NW_013620768.1:0-263 GCF_000695525.1 Brassica oleracea var. oleracea
GTACCTTCTGGGACAGGCTGAGGTGCAGCCGCTGGAGGAGGAGGTGGTGGCATCTGCGGTAGAAGAGGAGGACTCGAAAAAAATCTCTAAGAAGTCTGAGAGTCTGGAACTGCATCGGAAGACGATGAACCGGAAGAAGATGTACCGGAACCATCGCCAAACAACTGGGCATAAGTAGGTGATGCTGGTTTCCTTCTAGGAGCCATCTAAAAAAAATTTAAATAAATTTAATCAATTATGACGACATAATTAAAAAATTATTC
>NW_013620768.1:296-538 GCF_000695525.1 Brassica oleracea var. oleracea
CTAACTAATCACCTAAACTAATTACCTAACTAATCACCTAAACTAATTACCTAACTAATTAATCACCTAAACTAACTTAAAAAAAAGAGGAAAGAGAGTGTAACCTTAGAGGGAGAGGAGAGGAGTTTGGGAGGAATGAACGAGGCAGCCTCGTCCTCGGCGTCTCAATATATAGAAAACTTTTTGTCGTAAACACGACGTAATATTACGACGAAGTTACCAGGCCCGCGTTTTTCCATTTA
>NW_013620768.1:616-1006 GCF_000695525.1 Brassica oleracea var. oleracea
CGCGTTTTTCCATTTACGACGAAGTTATCAGGCCCGTATTTTTCCATTTACGACGAAATTACGTGGAATAGATAACCATTTACGACGATTTTACAACGCTTAACCCTAAACACCGAGAATGAAATCCCTAAACCCCAATGTCACATATCATCTAACATGATATCTTCTTCTCTACTACTTCTTGCTCTTTCTCCAACTTAAACTCTAAAACCCTAAAACTCCAAATAATTTTTTATAAACTAAAGAAATACATATTATATAAAACAACATTTGTTACACATACATTAAGATGGTAAAAAAACAATATTTCATTAAACATACATTACAATAGAGAAACACAACATTGTTACATATATTACATCACTCTAAATCGTTTTCGTTCTCATCACT
>NW_013620769.1:0-1006 GCF_000695525.1 Brassica oleracea var. oleracea
ATCAAAACAGACCTTTCTAAAGCCTTCGACCGGGTCGAATGGACTTTTCTCAACAAGGCGATGAAGACACTCGGTTTCTCAGACGTTTGGTGTGCGATGATCATGGAATGTGTAACCTCTGTCCAACACCAGGTACTCATCAATGGAGCTCCCTATGGTGATATCAGACCAACTAGAGGAATAAGGCAAGGAGACCCGCTATCCCCTTACCTATTTGTGATTTGCACTGAGATGTTGGTCCAGAAATTGAAAAGTGCAGAAAGCAGAGGAGAAATCACTGGACTAAAAGTCGCAAGAAGCGCACCGGCAATATCGCACCTTTTCTACGCAGACGACAGCATGTTCTACTGCAAGCAGTCGGATGAAGAGATCACTCGCCTCTCTGCGATCCTTCAAGAGTACAGTATGGCCTCAGGTCAACGCATAAACTACCAGAAATCAAGCTTGTACTTTGGAAAAAACATTCCGAGTGATACAAGAGAAGAGATAAAACTGAAGTTAGGAATGGCGCAAGAGGGTGGAGAAGGCATTTACCTAGGACTACCTGAATCCTTTGGAGGTTCCAAGGTTCCAATACTCAGCTATCTCAAAGAAAGAATGGAACAAAGGATTGGAGGATGGCAAAATAAGTTTTTATCCCCAGGCGGTAAGGAAGTCCTCCTCAAGGCGGTTGCTTTAGCTCTCCCGACATATACTATGTCATGTTTCCTCATCCCAAAGACTATATGCAAGAAGATAGCATCCTTAATGTCAGACTTCTGGTGGAAGACCAACAAGGAATCCAAAGGGATGCACTGGCGCAATTGGGATTATCTATGTAGACCCAAGGACAAAGGAGGAATCGGTTTCAAGGACCTAGAAGCTTTTAACATTGCGCTTCTAGGGAAGCAACTCTGGCGTATGATCACCCACCCTACATCCTTGCTAGCCAGAGTATTCAAGAGCCGTTACTTTAGAGACACAGACCCCCTCAATGCCACTTTGGGATCCAGACCCTCCTTCGCTT
>NW_013620770.1:0-1006 GCF_000695525.1 Brassica oleracea var. oleracea
AAAAATTCATTTTGGAAAATACAGTTAAAAAAATAGAATCACATTTTATTTACATAATATTCTTTTACATAAATTTTAATTTAAACAAAGTTATAATTATGTGAATTTTTCAAAAACAATTAAAAGTAAATATATTTAATTTAAATTTTTATAAATATAAGGTGCTTGTTGTAAAAAATAAATATTTCGAAAATATTATCTTCTAGAGCCATATAACTTGAAAATATTTTGAAAAAGATAATTCTATTGCCAATAAAAATATTTAGAGAAAGAAAAATAAACAAATATTATTTTTTTTAACTTAAATAACAAATAAGTGTTATTCTTCCAACTGAAGAATAAGAATAAAAATAAAAATACCATGACAAAATATCACGTAACAAACAAATATAGATCATTTTTATTGTTGTTACTTATATACCTCTTCTTAGTATTTTAATATTAAAATAAATTTAATATCTTTTTTTAAAAGTGTTCCATGATATTACGTTTACTAATAAATATAAATAGATATTGTTATTTTTTATAAACATATTTTTAATATTTTAGTATTGTGATGAATATAATTTTTATATTTGCATATATACTACTAAGTATACAAATTAATGGATAAGAAAGAAAATTTTAAATAAACACAAAATAAATATATCGAATTATCTCTCTTTTTTCAATACGTTTTCTTTTACTTTTTTTAGATAATTTTTTGTAATATTAATTTGTAATCAATTAAATAATAAATTATATAATTATTCATTAAAGATATCAACAACTTTAATCAGTCTAATTAAATTATTTATTAAAATTAATGACTCATCCTAAAATTATAAAGAACAAGACAACTAAGCTAATTCACTAATATAAAAATAAATTTAATAATTTTTTTAAAAAATAATGCCATGATATATTACATTTACTAACAAATATAAATCGACATTGTTATTTTTTATAAACATATTTTCAATATTTTAGTATAGTGATGAATATAATTATTATATGTGCATATATA
>NW_013620771.1:0-224 GCF_000695525.1 Brassica oleracea var. oleracea
GAAAAATCAGAAGTATTTCGAAGATTTCAAGAATTCAAGGTTACCGTGGAAGGAGAGATTGGTCGAAAACTAAAGACTCTAAGGACGGATAATGGAGGAGAATTTATGTCAAAGGAGTTCCTCTCTTTTTGCCAAAAGAATGGTATTAAGAGAGAATATACATGCCCGTATACACCTCAACAAAATGGAGTAGCAGAAAGAAAGATTAGACATCTAACCGAGAC
>NW_013620771.1:437-1006 GCF_000695525.1 Brassica oleracea var. oleracea
AAGGGCTGGAGGTGTATGGATCCAGAGACACATAAATACACAGTGTCTCGTGATGTTGTCTTTGACGAAATTTCATCCTACTATGGACCACACCAAGTCTTAGATGAGCAAGATGGTTCAGGTTCCTTTAAGACTAATGAACAAATTATTCAAGTTCCAAGTGATAATGAAAGCTTTGAAAAGGAGACTCAAGGTGAAAGGGGGAGCGATGACCAAGATGAAGAAGAGGAGCATGATCATGGTTCTGTCGTCAATCAGCAACAAAAAAGAAAGTCGGTTTAGAGATGAAAGGTTCGTCACCACTTACTCTTGTTACTTTGCAGCTCCTTTCGATGAAGATGAACCATCATCTTATGAAGAAGCAAAAGGAGTTGAAGAATGGATGATCGCAATGAAGGAAGAGATTGATGCTCTCATGAAAAATGAAACATGGGATTTGGTTCCGAAACCAAAGGATGCTAAACCTGTTTCTTGTAAATGGGTGTATCGACTAAAGGGAAAGGCGGATGGGAGCATTGATATATACAAAGCAAGGTTGGTTGCTCGAGGATTCTCTCAGAAGTACGGAG
>NW_013620772.1:0-1005 GCF_000695525.1 Brassica oleracea var. oleracea
GCTATAGAGTCTATACAAGATAAACCAAGTGTTCCATAAGATAAAGGGATCTTGGATAGAAAGGAATGGTGCATGGAATGATAGATCCGAGATCATACTAGAAACCAAACAGACATTGAAAAAAGGCTGCGCAGCTACACATCTAAGGTACCAAACCATGTAGTCTTAGGACGCCAAGCTACTAGGTAATAAAGGTCCTGGATAATTAAATCTCACAGTGATCATGTCTGGAACATAATGGAACCATATGAAAGTGTCGACACACACACACATTTGTATAAAGATACATAAAGTTATAGCACTTGAACATAAAGAGATGAACGAGGATCATGAACCCACGAAAGAGTACTCATACAATCATAAAAGATCATAGAGATTAGAAAAGATAAAAACGTGGAGGTTCAAAGTATCTATAAGAGAGATGGGCGTATTGGCCATATACATATACATAAACGCCATCTGATAAACCAGTGAAATAGATGGATCTTGTGAGATAAAGAAACCGTGAGAGAAGGCACATGATCACGAGGTCTAAGAGTGTTCATGTCTTCCTACTTAACAGCATTAGATCATAGCTTGTTACACAAGGGACTCACAGAGATCAAAGGAACAAATTATGAGGAGATAAACTCCTATGTGGTGGATGCTGCTACAAAATTTTCAAAATTGACAATGGTCTGGTCATAAGAAAAAAATTGGATACAAATGATATAGTAAGCAGCATATGGATCACTGGATAAATTGAAAGAACAACTTTGTTCCTAAGCTGATTCATGGACTGAAACATAAAGCAGCTGCATATAGTATGTAAAAGAAACTGATCACGCATGATCATTGATCTTGGAGTTGTATAAAAGACAATCCAATACAGTCCATATATTTGAAATTCTTTGTGATTATACTAAACCTAAAAGAGGCATAGAATATATCTATATGGGTGTCCGGCTAAATGCGTCCAACCCTCTGGCTAAAGGCGTCCAGCACTCCGGCTTAAAACGTCCGGCC
>NW_013620773.1:0-1005 GCF_000695525.1 Brassica oleracea var. oleracea
ATAATGAAGTTTACATTCTTTAATGTTGTTTAAAAATTTCTAACCACCCTATAATTCGTATTAATGTATGTTAAACTCTCTTTCATGGTACATAGACATCACTATAGCTTTTAAAAATTTAGTTTAATAAATTTTATATACTACTTAAATTAGTGGATTAAACACTATAAAATATATATTCTCTAGAGAAACGGACACAACATACATTTCAAACCTCTTTGACCATCATCATATGTCTGTTAAGGATGCAACTATGCAATAAAAAAGATTGTCAATTTTTTTGAATTTTTTCCAAAATTTGAAGGTTACCCCTACAAAATTGAGTTTTTCAATAAATGCTCTATATAGTGTTGTTTATACTCTTTAATGTTGTTTAAAAATTTCTAGGCACATTATAAATTTGTATTAATGTATGATAAACTCTCCTTCATGGTACATAGACATTAGTATAGTTTTTATAAATTTAATTTAATAAATTCTATATACTGCAATAAAATATATATCCTCTAGAGAAACGGACACGATAAACATTTCAAACATCTTTGACCATCATCATATGTATGTTAAGGATGCAAGTATGCAATAAAAAAATATTGTTTAACCCCTACAAAATTGAGTTTTTCGGTAAATGCACTATACGATTAAGTTACACTCTTTAATATTGTTTAAAAATTTCTAACCACATTATACATTTGTATTAATGTATGCTAAAGTCTCTTTCACGGTACATAGATATCAACATCGTTTCAAGGAATTTAACTTAATAAATTGTATATACTACTTCAATCAGTGGACTAAACACTATAAAATATACATTCTCTAGAGAAACGGACACAATATACATTATAAACCTCTTTGATTATTATCATATATCTGTTAAGAATGCAAATATGCAATAAAAAAACTGTCAAAATTTTTGAATTTTTTTAAAAATCTGAAGGTTATCCCCTACAAAATTGAGGTTTTCGGTAATTGAAATATATATTAAGTTTACATTCTTTAATG
>NW_013620774.1:0-1005 GCF_000695525.1 Brassica oleracea var. oleracea
TCATATGATTCCCAGAAACATGGTGGAGAGCACATTCTTACCCGTCCATAGGACCCAAATAGTTTCACATATCTTACAACCCATTTGTAGGCAAGAGGAGTGAGCTCGTCTATTCGACCTAACGCTAAACGCCTGCTGAATCAAGTAAGAATTGGTTGTTACGCAAACATAAATCAGCGGATTCAAAGAAAATCTGAATCATAACTCACTTTAGGGTTTGGTTGCTTCTTATCAGAGACACCACGCTTCTTCTTGTCGTTCAGATTTTTTCTCCATGGAAGAACCTTCTTTGCGAGTCCTGTGAGACGTCATCAATTCGTCGGCGGCCATGGCCTCTGGTACGGTGAGAAGAAGATGAAGAAAGAAAAAATAACTTTATATTTATGTGATTGTTATTGAATGTTAAAAGATAAGAGAGTTGTGCGGCCAGTCTCTCTCTCTTATCTCCTCTAAATCTTTCGGAGAGAGAGACTACGATTTTGGTTTCATGGCTCGTTCGTCCATCGTTCGGGCTTCCTCTCCGGCTTTGGTGACATCCGACCGGTTACAGTTTCGGCGACGTACTTGCTCTTTGGTGGTTGGCCGGCTATGACTCTGGCGTTCTTTAATAATTTTATTTTAGTAAATTCTTAAAATAAAATTATAAGTATCCAAAAAAATACTTAAGAAGAGTTTATTTAACATATTTTGTTTGTAAAGGTCACGATTTTATATTCCATTAAAAAGGTACAATTAACTAGGGAAAAGAGAAAGTCATGACACATAACGAAGTGTACGGTTACCTGGCTACAAAAGAGAGCTGATTGAAGTGACTCATCCCACGTCAGTTTTTGCAACTTGTGGTTCTAAAAATATATGTTTCGCCTGTTCATTAATCCAATTATCTACTACTTTTTTAAAAAAAATATTTAAATACTTTTGATTCTTAATTTTAAACTAGATCTGATCCGCGCAACCGCGCAGGTTTTTATTTTCATTTATTTTTATATAAATATTTTGTTTTCA
>NW_013620775.1:0-1005 GCF_000695525.1 Brassica oleracea var. oleracea
GTTATTGTGTTTTTTTTAAAAATTATTTTAATAGTTTTAAATTAAACGAATTTGATTGAAGATACATTTGTTTTTATCAGATCTTTATTATTCAAAATCATTAATTGTCATATATATTTTACCCACATTAGGCAATTCTGTAATCTTTATTTAAGGAAATAATAAATGACATTAATAATGAATTTATGGTTAGTTTAATAAAAAGCTTATTATATAATTAGATGGACCAACTTATTTCTCTAACAATTCTAAGAATCATCCTAGTGATGACATGTGGATACAAAAAGAAGTTGTAACGTTTCATAAATAATATATAGGGGATTAGCCATATTATTATGATAAACAAACATCAAACATACTTTTACAAAGCTATGATGTGAAAATATTGCTACAAACCTAAATCAAGAAATATAAATAATTGATATAATTTTTATTATATATTAGACGAGAATTACTGGTATAACTGGTACAACTTTAACATCTCAAAAATTGTCAAACCAATTTAGTATTCCATATGAGAAAAACAATTAAATATCCCAATTAGTATGTACTCAGAAAGTTTCTCTTAACTTATTTGAAGTTTTGGAATTTAAAAAAAAAAATATTACACAACTCTATAAGTTTACATGATTTACTTTATACTTTTAAGGTTTGTTAACTTGTTGTCCACACAATTTTTGGAAAACATACATGAAATGTATTTTAACAAATTTATGATTTCATTTTATCGGAGCAAAGACATGTACACATAATGAAGTGGTACAACTGAATTAAGTTTAAATTTTATGTGGTACAACTAATTTTTTAGATTTCACTGCCAAAATACAACCATGTG
The DNA here is from genome assembly GCF_000695525.1 of Brassica oleracea var. oleracea. Taxonomy (NCBI): domain Eukaryota; kingdom Viridiplantae; phylum Streptophyta; class Magnoliopsida; order Brassicales; family Brassicaceae; genus Brassica; species Brassica oleracea. The sequence continues at coordinate 836 of NW_013620775.1, forward strand.
CAAACCGGTACAACTCAAAAACTAGTACAACTATGGAAAAACTGGTACAACTCAAAAACTAGTACAAACCGGCACAACTCAAAAACTAGTACAACTATGGACAAATCGGTACAACTCAATTAATAGTACAACTATATTATTTCATTTTGTATTGTGCATTACGTTTTAAA
>NW_013620776.1:0-401 GCF_000695525.1 Brassica oleracea var. oleracea
GATGGAGGGTCTCATTTCATCAACAAACTGCTTGAGGGACTTCTCAGAAAGAACGACGTTAAGCACAAGGTTGCAACTCCTTACCATCCTCAAACAAGTGGTCAAGTTGAGATTTCTAACAGAGAGATCAAGTCCATTCTGGAGAAGATTGTGGGGATTACAAGGAAGGATTGGTCAGTTAAGCTTGATGATGCGCTTTGGGCTTACAGGACAGCTTACAAGACACCTCTGGGGACCACACCTTTCAACATATTGTATGGGAAAGCTCGCCATCTACCAGTAGAGCTTGAGTACAAGGCACTTTGGACAGTAAAGTTCCTGAACTTTGACATTAAGAGTGCCAAGGAGAAAAGATTTTTTCAGCTACATGAGCTTGATGAGATAAGAATGGATGCCTTCGA
>NW_013620776.1:524-1005 GCF_000695525.1 Brassica oleracea var. oleracea
AGGTGGTCCGGCCCTTTCAAGGTCAAAGAGCTTAAGCCATATGGAGCAATAGTTTTGTGGAGTACTGATGGAAGAGACTTCACAGTCAATGGGCAAAGGGTTAAGCTCTACATGGCTGATGCACCTGAGGAAGATGGAGTTTCAACTCCGCTGGCTGACCCTACCCCAGCCTAGAACAAAAGGAGGCAAAGTCAAGCTAGAGACTTAAAACAAGCTCACTTGGGAGTAAGTCCCATGTGTATCCTTGTACATATTGCATTGGTATTTTCATTTTCATCATATTTCATAAAAAAAAAAAAAGGGAAAGTGTTGAAGTAGTGTTCAGATGGTTCATCGATCCGGTCAAGGCAAAGAATCGAGCGTGGGAGTGAGGTTCCGCAGAGACGCCACGAGGTCGCTCCAGCTGGGAGTGACGTGATCAGAGCTACTGGTCCAAGTCGCTCGCGTTTTCTGTCTCCGAGGCTCGAGAATCGCTCTCGGA
>NW_013620777.1:0-1005 GCF_000695525.1 Brassica oleracea var. oleracea
AAGGAGAATCAGATGGTGATGGTGACGGGTGAGACCGGTAGTGGTAAAACAACGCAGATCCCACAGTTTGTTTTAGAAGCAATGATGGATGAAATCCCTAGGTCTGATGATCAGTTGTTGGTTGGGTGCACGCAGCCTCATCGAGTTGCAGCCATGTCCGCGGCACGTCGTGTCGCTGAAGAGATGGATGTAAAGATCGGGGAAGAAGTCGGTTACACAGTCCGTTTTGAGGATCGCAGTAGCCCCCGAACGGTGCTCAAGTACCTGACTGATGTAATGCTTCTGAGGGAAGCTATGGTGGATCCTCTCTTTTTGAGATACAAAGTGATTATCGTTGACGAAGTTCATGATAGAAGTTTAGCCACAGATTTACTTATTAGTAGTATTCTTAACCGCACCTTGATTAGCCGACCTGATCTTAAGCTTGTTGTTATGAGTGCAACCCTACAGGTTTTTAACAAAAGGTATTTTAGAGGTGCGCCTCTCATCAAAATCCCTTCTGGTAGGCTCCTCCATCCAGTGGAGATCTTGTACACTCGAGAACCTGTGATGGACTATCTCGAGTCTGCCATAAGCAAAGTTATCGAGATTCACATGTGTGAACCAACAGGTGACGTTCTTGTTTTCTTGACCGGGAAAGAAGAGATTGAACATGCTTGCAGCAGAATTGTCCGTAGTCTTGGAGATCAAGTCACCGTTGTGCCCTTGTATTCCTCTCTTCCACCAGCTTTGCAACACAAGATCTTCGATCCTACACCACCACCACTTTCAGTGAGAAAGATCATCGTCTCCACCAACGTTGCTGAGACTTCTTTGTGCATGGACGGGATTGTTTATGTGGTTGATCCTGGTTTCTCCAAGCAAAAGAACTATAGTTTTCTCACTACTGACGAAGTCTGGTTTGTGTCCCGAATATCACAAGCAAGTGCTTACCAGAGAGCAGGACGTGCCGGTAGGAAATGTTTTAGGCTCTACACTGAGAAGACTTTCAATGACTTCATGGAT
>NW_013620778.1:0-1005 GCF_000695525.1 Brassica oleracea var. oleracea
GAATATTCCGACGGATTGATGTTTCCTCGGAATTCCGTCGGTATATTAATTTGGGTTTCCTCGGAATTTCCTCGGAAATTCCTCAGGAAATTCCGAGGATTTCATTTTCCGTCGGAATGTCCGTCAGAATACCGCTGTTTTCTTGTAGTGATTAGCTGTGGGCGGTCGGGACGTTACAAGTGGTATCAAACCTTGTTAGCCATTGATTGACATATCAAAGGCTTTTGACACAGTACAGTGGCCATTTCTGCTATCCACTCTTGCAGCGTTGGGCATTCCGGAAAAATTTATTTTATGGGTTGAAAAATGTGTTTCTTTGGCCTCTTTCTCGGTGCAAGTCAATGGAGAGCTTGCCGGATATTTTAATAGCAAAAGGGGAATCAGACAAGGTTGTTCTTTGTCACCATACCTGTTTGTTATTTGTGTGCAAGTGTTGTCGAAAATGCTTAACAAAGGTGCTGCAGAAAAGAGATTTGGATACCATCCTTACTGCCAAGGACTTAAGCTTACACATCTCAGCTTTGCAGACGATTTGCTAGTCTTTACTGATGGGAAGCGCCAATCCATTGAAGGTATTATAAATATTTTCAACCATTTTGCTGAGATGTCGGGTCTACATATCAGCATGGAAAAGACAACAATCTTTCTCGCTGGTGTACAAGATACTGAGAAGCAAGAGCTCCTTGACACTTTTGCTTTCGCCCATGGTGACTTACCAGTGATATACCTCGGGTTGCCGCTGTTAACTAAACAAATGACTGTAAGAAATTATGCTCATTTGATTGAGAAGATCAGAGCTCGTATTGGTTCCTGGACAGCCAGATTTTTTTCTTTTGCCGGTAGACTGCAGCTGATTGGATCTGTTATTCACAGTCTCACAAACTTTTGGATATCAGCATTCAAATTGCCATGAAAGTGTATTCAAGAGATTGACAGTCTCTGCGCAGCGTTTCTGTGATCGGGAGCTGATCTGAATACAAATAAAGCAAAAGTTAGTTGGAAGGA
>NW_013620779.1:0-1005 GCF_000695525.1 Brassica oleracea var. oleracea
TTAATTGGTAAAAAAAATTATAACGATTCAATAGACCATGAAAAAGAGCTTAAATTACAATAATGAAAATGTAGAAAGTGGTTAGAAATTTTAAAACAACACTAAATATTATAGGCTTCAGTATATAAAACATTTACCAAAAACTCAATATTTTCGTAGGGCTTAACACATAAATTTTGAAAAAAATTCAAAAAATCTGATAATATTTTTTTAATGCATAGTTGCATCATGCACTAACATATGATGATGTTCAAAGAGGTTTGGAGCCTTTGTTGTTTATATTTTTCAAAGAATAGCGATTTTATAGTTATTATTCCACTGATTTAGATAGTATTATGAAGTTTTATTAATTAATTGACAAAAAATTAGAATGATCCTCATATACCATGAAAGAGAGTTTAACATACATTAATACAAATTTAGAATGTCGCTAGAAAATTTAAAACAACAATAAAAAATATAAGCTTCAGTATATAGAGCGTTTAACGTAAACTCAATATTTTCGTAGGTGTTAACACATAGATTTCGAGAAATTTTCAAAAAATACCACAATATTATTTTAATGCATATTTGCATCATGCACTAACATATGACGATGGTCAAAGAGGTTTGGAGCCTTTGTTGTCTCCATTTTTCTAGAGAATATCGATTTTATAATGGTTAGTCCACTAATTTACGGAGTATATGAAGTTTTACTAAATTAATATATAAAAACAATTGAACGATGCTCATTTAGCATGAAAGAGAGTTTAACATACATTAATACAAATTTTGAATTTGGTTAGAAATTTTAAAACAACAAAATGGATTATAGGCTTCGGTATATAAAGTATTTACAAAAAACTCAATATTTTCGTAGGAGTTGTTAACACATAGATTTTGAGAAAATTTCAAAAAATACGATAATATTGTTTAAATGCATAGTTGCACCCTGCACTAACATATGATTATGTTCAACTAGGTTTGGAGCCTTTGTTATCTCCGTTTTTCAAGAAAATAGTGATT
>NW_013620780.1:0-1005 GCF_000695525.1 Brassica oleracea var. oleracea
GCCGCCAGCTCACTGAGTAATACTAGATTACTCGTCCAACTCCGTTGACCTTTTCGCAGGTCGCTTTAGGTAAGGATGATCAGATAGCTTGGTGCTGAACGTTAGGACCGCCGGTGTAGATTTTCATGCCTTTTGTAAACAGTATTATGAATTGTGTTATGTTGACTTGATTTGGCATTAGGCCGGACCCAGTCTTGAATTATTCAATGTATGAATATTTCTTAAATCAATAAAAGTAATTGTTTTATATGCGCATCATGAGTACTCTGATATTTGACTAGTCCAGTCTAACACAACGTTAGGTCGTAGCACGGGTTGAAAAGCCTTAGGCCTCGATCTAACGGAAAACGCTAACTCTAGGTACGGCGCCTTTTGTAAACAGTATTGTGAATTGTGTTATGTTGACTCGATTATGCATTTGGCCGGGCCCAGTCTTGAATTATTCAATGTATGAATATTTCTTAAATCAATAAAAGTAATTGTTTTATATGCGCTTCATGAGTACTCTGATATTTGACTAGTCCGGTCTAACACAACGTTAGGTCGTAGCACGGGTTGAAAAGCCTTAGGCCTCGATCTAACGGAAAACACTAACTCTAGGTACGGGTTGTAAAGCCTTGTGCCTTGTAGCAGCGGGACGAGTTAGTGGATGAACTGGTCGAGGTCGTGTAGTAAATTTTGTGAATTTGACTGGATCGTCCCTAACCCAACACGTAGCGCTTCCGGACCATGGTGTTGGGTTGGACGGTCAGTCATGTTCTTGTTTGATTGTTGGCTGGCCGGTTGGCCTTTTATTTCCAACCCTTAGTGTGGGTCGTCTGTCGGTCATGTTCTTGTTTGATTGTTGGCAGGTGGATCGACCTATGCTTAGGACGGTTCAGGGGTGTTACACTAATTGTACACTGAAATCACCTCAAATTAGGTGAAATTTTTGGATTTATGAAAAACGAACAACTGTGAAAGCGTTTGCCAAGGATGTTTTCATTAATCAAGAACGAAAGTTGG
>NW_013620781.1:0-1004 GCF_000695525.1 Brassica oleracea var. oleracea
AGATGGAGGTTGAAATTGATTAACATTTATTTTTCTTTAAAATAATATTTTAAAAATATTACTCAATCTATATTACATTTGTGTTATCAAAAGTGTCATTTATGAATTTTTTATGTGTATTAAAAAATTATTTAAAAATATATTTTATCTTTATTCGCAGACTAAATAATTTATTTCTAACCAATACATTAAAATAGTAAGGATTTGGAAAGCATTGTATCCTAGTGGTTAAGGTTTAAAGGCTTTTGCACCTATGTCTGGGTTCGAATATCAGGCTATGCAATTTTTTTTGCAGATTGTACATTATAGGAGGTCAAGGTTCCAATTTCCGGAAAAAGTGATTTATTAAAAAAAAATGCAGACTGCGGAAAAAAGCTTACAAGAAATCTTTAACATAGTGCAAGTAAATCCGATCAGACATGGATCTTCATAAGACGGCTCAGGTGATGCCAGGGATGTCAATTTGGGCTAGTCCGGCCCCGCCCTCTAAGCCAGGAAATATTTTGGGCATAGAATTTAAAGCACGAGATTTTTCGGGTTTTTCGAAAAATAATTTGTCGTTGTCACTTCTATCATTTTAATACATGTGAATTTTCATAAAAAAAAATCAATTTAATATTTTGTTTTAAAATATAAAGTGAGTTTAATCTTTTTTTCTTTATCAAAAATGTTTTACTTTTTAGTATGCTTTAAAACATATTATAAAGCCAAATTTAATAAGATTTAAATAGTCAAATATAAATTAAAACTAAATATTTAGGAGAATAAAATTTATGATAAACATGTGTAAAACGCTTCATATTCTGTATTTTGAAAAAAAACATGTTGTACATAAAAGAAGAAGACACATTTGCAAAATTTAAAATGTGACTCTTGTAATGATCAAACAATAAGGTGCATTAACAATTTATATATTTTTTTGTTAGAGTTTGGATAAAAATATTAAAATAATATATCATTACTAATAATAGTTTTGATTGAAAGAATGATAATATTTAAACTAA
>NW_013620782.1:0-1004 GCF_000695525.1 Brassica oleracea var. oleracea
AACATAGAGGTTCCTTATATAGGAGATTACACCGTCATAGATAAATGTAAAGATTACAAATCAATCTCTTGGACTGAATGGATCAGTGTCCAAAACAAGTGATCTCACGCCCATGTACGAGATAATGGGTGAGACTGGTCCATGTTAAATTTCTTGAGTACCCTTTTCTGTATATACTATTTGATGCACAAGGATTTCATTGTTAATGTACTCAAGCTCTAATCCCAAACAAAATTTTATTTTCCAAAATCTTTCATCTCAAACTATTTCTTGAGATATTCAACTGTTTGGAAAATTGTATCCAGAGGTTCCTAAGATATTCATATCATATATTTTGATGATTATCAATATTGTTCTCGAGAACTTCCTGTACTTTCAGCTCAATACCCTCTAGTACTTTCATTATCCAGTGGACCATATAAATATGCAGTCACTACATCAACTTGTTGCAAGTCTAAATTTCTCTCTTATATAGCCAGACTTATGAGAAATCTAAAAGTAGTTGCATCCACCACATGGGAGTATGTCTCCTCATAAGCTATTACTGGTCTTTGTGAGAATCCTTGTGCAACATCAGCTTTATATCTCATGATTTATATTCCTCACAAGATCCATTTATATTCACTGGTTTAAACATCATATGGCGTCTTAATCATATGGCCAAATACACCTTTCTTCTTTAAACTATATAAACCCACGTTTTCATTCAATCCAATCTGTTCTACGAGTGCGCACTCTTATATTGACGTGGGTTCATGATCCTCGCTTATATTCATAAATTCAAGTGCTACCTTGTATGCAAATAAATCATCTTATGTCGACATTCCTTATTGGTTCCATTATGTTCCAGACATGATATAATCGATTGAGATTCATTATTATCAGGACCTTTAATATTTTGCAGCTTGGCGTCCCCAGCTACATTGCTTGGTACCTGTACCTTAGAGTCGGCCGGCTTTATCTCCATGTTTGGGATGGTTTCCTTAGTAACCTCGGATTTGAAT
>NW_013620783.1:0-1004 GCF_000695525.1 Brassica oleracea var. oleracea
TTAAAGATTTATGCTAGAATTAAGCGTCAAAAGTTTTGATTTTTTTTTTGTTTGTTTTTGGCTCCACATTTACTTGCAGATTTGTTGTGTTATGTCATCTGAACTTTAAATATGAAAGCTTGTCTTTGAGAATCATTCTTTTTTTTTGTTTTATTTGATGCTGTTTTGGTACTGTTTACAGAAGTCTTTCATTTAACTTCATGGTTTTGGATCTAGCTTCATATGCTAGGATGAGGACGAAAGGAGTTACTTTTTGCAGATGTTTTTGAGGAAGGACTGTGACTTTCTCTGGCTTTTGATTTCAAGCTCGGCAGTGCTATTTAGACACTAATGAATTTGTACATCAACACTGTCACTCTTGATACCAGGGAGCACTCCCAAAGATTTGAGGTGACATAGTATCATTGTCATTGCCGAAGAAAAACCCGGATAGAAAAACAAATATTCGGTTATTCAACATTATATTTTAAATACTACAAATGTTAAAATATCTAATGCCCACGAATAAATACATAGATCAACATGATGATTACAAATCCAGCTTAAATATAATTCAACCAGATTTCTTACCATATATCCAGTAATTATTAATTAACTAATATATAAAAATAACAGATGTAAAACGACATTGCTATATAGGTTTTAATTTTTCCGGATTGCATTTTATTTATCTGGATTAAATATGAATTTTTTAGATGAAATTTATTACAAATAATTTAGTCATATAGATATAACTGGGTATAATTTAAGAAGCCGGATACGACATCAAAAGATTTATCTAAAGGTTTAATATTCAGGGTTTAGTGTTTAGGGTTTAGGATTTAGAGACAAGAACTGTTCGACCTGATGGACTTTATACAAGTTGGATCTAGTAAGATTTCTGAATCGTACCGTGCCAGGAAGAAATAATTTAAGATTTTTTCATCTATTTATTTTGGTGTCTTTTTCCTGTATCCGAAGAGAATACATGTCAAGAGATTACAAATCCTGAGGACAAAGAGTTT
>NW_013620784.1:0-1004 GCF_000695525.1 Brassica oleracea var. oleracea
CGAGGCAGCGGTGGCAGCGCCGGGCGAGGAGTCGCGACGCTGGGGAGACGTGTCGGTCGCATCAGTAGCCGCCATCTCGCTAAAAGGTATCAATGGCTCAGCACTCGGCAGACCAAGCTGTGCCACCATCATGGCGCTCAGATCAGGAAGGCCCCTCATTTTCCCCGCTTCGTTGATCTTCTTCTGCTCTTCCTTGATGAACAGCAAAATCCGCCTTTTAGTCTTGTTAGCCGAGGAAAGGTAACTCGAATTCCAGTCCTCTGCGAAGGACACATAAAAAAAAACCTAAAGAGAGCTCATTTACCAAAGCAAAAGCAAAGGTTCGCGGAAGAATGAAGGAAAAGAGTGGACTTACTTATGGAAATACGATTGATGGAACGATGAACCCTCTCCCAAGATATATTCCCCCAATGTTCTTGAGCGAGTCTCGCAACAGCACGAGCGCTCGAAAGGAATTCGTCTGGATACTCACGAGAAGTCGGGTGATCGGCTCCAAAGAAAAAAGACAATGAGAATAAAAGACGATTAGTATACGAAGAAATGACGCGAGTTAACAAGGGTATTCTACCAAGCAGAGTATTCCACAACACACAGTAGTCTTCATCCGGAGGATCCTTGAAGGCAGAGTCGTCGAACTTAACGTAGAAATAGGACCTCTGCCAATGGAACGTCTTATTATTATGTCCCCCTCTCACGTTATAGCTTGGTTGCATCTTTATCGCCAAAAGGCCGTCATCCAACGAGCTGATGGATGTCAACTCCTCGAAGACGCGAACACTCATAGAGACATCGATCTCTGCAGCCATACCCATCAAGGCAACCGCGATACGCCATGAGCCATTCAGAAACTGGCTTAGCGCTGCACCTCGACGCCTCACGTATGATGTAACTAATCGAGGGATTGGAAACCAGAGCTTCATATCATCTTGAAAATAATATTTGTAGACGCACTAGAATCCAACCGGTGGCGACCAAGGCCTCTGGCTTCTCGAAGGAATCAGAAA
>NW_013620785.1:0-1003 GCF_000695525.1 Brassica oleracea var. oleracea
AATTAGTAAGAAAATTCTATCGGGCTAGTGGCTTATGTTCTGCAGTACATCAGTCAGTGGTGAGTGGTTCGAAACATTGGAGAAGAGTAACCTTGCCATTATAAGTTATTTACAAAATTACCAGCTGACGTGTCACTCTGTGAGGCTTTCTCAGCTCATTTATGAATTACCCTTTAATCACTAGACTATTTACAACTGATGCCACTGAAATATATTGGTCCACCTTAAATTAATGTCGTTATAATGCATGCTTATAGAACATGCTCTTTGTGATGGATCACGAGACCCTTTCTTCTTTGCTTTGTCATTACATTTTCCTGTTAAAATTTTTTACAGAAAAATTAGACGACACCTCTCCGATAAAGCACAAGCATAATCAAACGATTTAGATAATTAAAAATGTTTTTTTAGTCCAAGACAAGGCAGTTTTAGGGCTGTATCTAAAATCTAAACGAACATTAGCAGCCACACCGTGTATAAAAACAGAGGAATTTATTCTTTTATCTATGTTCATTCTATAGACTTTAAACACATCCTTTCTTATAAAAAAGACTCACTATGAGATGAAAAACGGTTTTCAGACGAGATGTTGTACTTTCTACTTGGAAGGTCAGCTCAATTCTGTAAACTACCCAATAGCAAACTCTATGAAGTCACAATTGGTCAGTTTATTCCAGATATCTATCAAAAACTTCACTTAATCAGGGACTGCTCAAGCTGTGATTGTATAATCATCTCTCATTTTAATAATTTTAATTTTTGTGATCAAGAACGTCTCTTGATTGATAACCACACCCAAAACTCATTTGTACCATCTGTACTGTCTTTAGTAAAGGAGTTACACGCCGTGTTGTTATGATTTAATTTTCTGTGCCATTTTCGTGAATGCAACACTACAAGATTTTCGTGGCATGGACTTGCTTAACCTTAAACTAAGTAAATTCATGGCTATATTATTGTTATTAGTATAAAGTTACTGGAATCTTTTTTGTTAGATAGACAC
>NW_013620786.1:0-1003 GCF_000695525.1 Brassica oleracea var. oleracea
TAAGCTTTGAAATTAATTACTTGGGTGACACGTTAGTGATATTGGAACGGCAGACTTCACAGCGAAACAATGGTTTATCTTTCTTTGTCATCCTCCCATAATCAACGTTGGGGAGCTTAATGACACGTTTCTGGTGCCGGTTACAACCAAAATAGAACCATGCCCAATCTGTATCTATTGCCTCAATAGAACATATTATTTTGCAAATCTCCACCTATATTGGTTAAAAAAGAAAACGTTATGTGATTTTATGTTGATAACATTAAACCATTTGAAAAAAATTCAGAGCAGACAACATATGTACCTGATTGGCCTCATTGACTTCTGCAATCGATTTGATCTCAGCATCATTCCAGTCATATTTAATTCTTTTACCATCCTTCTTTCCATCTTGTTTGTCCACCAGCGCAACAGATAGATGATCATCTGACAGCCTACAAAGAATTAAGATCACACCAACATCAGTGTGTGGATATGGTTCTATAATACACACATGAAAACAACACTAAAAGAAATCGATGTTTAACCTTTCTGTTAAATCTGTAAGTTCAGGGATCATCGGATTCAAGTAGAGGCGTGTTGCATGAAAAGCGTTTGTGATTTGTACCTCACCTAGTTAACATAGATTAAATTAGGCGCAAAAATATAGAGAAAAAAGTATTTTTACACGTTTAAAAATACAATTTAAATACCTCTAAAGTCTTTGATTTTTGCAAACCTGATCAAACAAACAATTGATTGATCTTTGTCCTCAGTAAAAGGTTCAAGTTGCTCAGCATAATTTTCCCAAAGACAACATGCAATGTTGTTTCCTCTGTAGATTAAAATGGAAAGATGATTAGTATACTAATGAAGTAGATTTATTGCTATAATAATATAATGAACAAAATGTGTTTTAGAAAACAAACTCTGTGTCAACCAAGCGAAATTGAACCCTTTTTTGTCTTCTCCTCCAACTTGCACGGTCTGAACATCACCAAGCTCATGAACTCTGCCAATTACA
>NW_013620787.1:0-1003 GCF_000695525.1 Brassica oleracea var. oleracea
CCTTCACCTTTGAGGGCTACCCACTCCTTCAGCTTATCTGTTCCTGATAAGAGATAAAAGAATCGGATCAACTAACAGAGTACTGCACATGCATAAAATATAATAATGGAAAGTGGGTGATTATATACGGTTACATATATATCATACACTTGGAGCAATATGTAAAGTAAATGAGAGATAACGATCAAATACAGATCACTGCAAGGACTAACATAAAAAAAATTTATGGCCAACTAATAAACCTTGTTCTACAGAGAGGTCACTGAACAGCACATAAGCTTTCCCATCCTCTAAGCTCAATACATTGGCAGAGTACCATGCGGTTCTTAATTCAGGTCCTTCCTTGAAAACCTACATAGAAATTTTTTATCTCCATTACAAAAAGAAACACAACCAGCATCGAGCAGTTTGCTATAGAAAGTGTATATATGCAAACATAGCACAAACCTCTACATGAGAACCTTCCTTGATGCACTCGTCGTTTGCTTTTTTCATAATCTGCTCACTTTCAGTCTGGGTGTCAATCGAAGATTTTGACCCAACTTCTGGCTCGAAAACTCCAGCAGTGTGTTTAGCCACGTCTGCACTTATATGACCTTTCTGTCCATTTGTTTTCTTTCCAGTGGCAGAAACTACACCTAGACCTAGACCTAGACCATCAGCTGTTCTCGCGGAGCCATCCAACTCAGTATGCGCAGTGCTGGGACTAGCAAAACCTCTATCACTAGTAGTCTCAGTTTCTTTTTCTAATACACCCACTTTACAAGGCTGCACTTTCTCAGATTCTTGAGCCTGCCTCCAATAATTACTTGGACCCACCTCCACCAGCTTATTGAGCGACGGAGGATGACCCATTGAAACAAGTATTCCAGCTTGTGAAACCGCCTCTGATGCCAGTTCTGCTGCCTTAACAATGGACTCCACATTTTCAGCTCGTTTGGTGGCCGCTGTGGCAGCCTCGACCCTCTTCTTAGCCGCCTCTCTGGCAGCACTAAGGAACGGA
>NW_013620788.1:0-1003 GCF_000695525.1 Brassica oleracea var. oleracea
ATACCTTTCGGAAAAAGCGAGACGTCGTAAATATTTTCGAGAGATATAATCCAAACACACGGTCCGTCCGCGACTCTAAAAAAAAAAAAAATTGCCCGTCGATTGGCCTCGACGGACAAACCCAAAACGTTTTAAAAAAAGAACTCGTAGTCTAACCTTTCGTAAAAGTAAAGGTTCTCTTACATACGACAAGGATACCATAGCGCGCTATACAAGAAATCCGAAATTTTGGTCAGCACTCCAGACGGTCTTTGGAGAGTGCTCGGTTCGTTCCATACAAGTCATATAAGCCGGCGCCAAGTCACGGACTTTAAATCGGAAAGAACCAGGTGGAAATCGCCCACATGCAAAACGAGAGCTGATCAGTCGTCGCACAGCCTTAGAGCCGAAATTCGCACTGTCGATTTCCGTTTAAATTAGTAAAGTTAGGAACACCCTAATTTCCCAGAGGTCCCGGATATCTATTAAACCACACACCAAGCAATCAGAACAGGCAATTAAAGACGAAAAGAAATAAGAAATCGTAAAAGAGAGCAAAAGGAGTTTTATTCCGAATCCGCGTATGAGCGTTACAACAAGGTAGAAGCCTTGGGTCGGCGAGATTCCTAGTTCTAAAACCCTAAGACGGCAAAAACCTAATTGAGTTGCAGCTCGAATAACAAAAACGGAAAATTGCCTAAAATCGCTCTAAGTGCTAATTTGATCTGAGAAAAGTCCTCCGCCATGCCTCTCGCCTAGGACTCCTTATATACTGGCTCCAAGGTCGGTTTACGCTTTTCCTCTTCGCCCTTAAGCCGCCATAGCATAAAAATGGAGATATTCCATTTTTTTCCGATCTTCGTAATTATCTTCAAAATTTCGTATTTATCCGCGGAAACTTGACATTTATCTTTCCTTGCGAACCAAGCGTAAACCACTATGCGGCTCACGGGCTGTCGGTTAAGAAATCATGCACAGGCTGTTGGTTAAGAAATTGTAAGTCGGGCCTCGAGTCATGTCTTAG
>NW_013620789.1:0-154 GCF_000695525.1 Brassica oleracea var. oleracea
AATCTCGCAACATAAGACAAACACTTATACCTTTTAATGAACGGTAAGGGAATAGTTTCAATTAGTTTTGAAATTTTTTATTTCATGGTTTATGCTCATCTATACAAAGAATCCTCAATGGTATGCATTACAATTGTATAAGAAATGAAATACG
>NW_013620789.1:371-1003 GCF_000695525.1 Brassica oleracea var. oleracea
TTCTCTCCGGCGATTTCCCCCTGAAATCCGACGATATCTCCGGCGATCTCCCCCTTCTCTTACACAAATCATGTAAGGACCCAATCCCACTCTCTTAGGTTCTATTTGTTAGGTTTTCGTGTGGTTTTGATATATATTTTTTAGGGTTATTGGTTAGGATTGTGATTTGGTTGTATAATAGGTTTAGAATTGTGATTTGGTTGAATGATTTGTTTTGTTGAATTGATTTAGAATTTTTTTATATTTTAATATATATATATTATTAAAACTATTTTTTTGTAATTATTAAACTATTTTTATTTATTAAAACTATTTTTTTGTTTATTAGAACTATTTTTATATATTTATTAATCATTTTTAATATCTATAAAACTTTTTTGTGATTAAAAACTATTATTTGGGATTTAAAAATATTTTTAATATATATATATTATTAAAACTATTTTTTCGTAATTATTAAACTATTTTATTTATTACAACTATTTTTTGTTTATTAGAACTATTTTTATATATTTATTAAAAATTTTAAATATATATAAATCTTTTTTTGTGATTAAATTATTTGGGATTTTTAAAAAAAAAATATAATTAATTTATATATTTCTGTATTTATTAAATATATTTTTTAAATT
>NW_013620790.1:0-154 GCF_000695525.1 Brassica oleracea var. oleracea
TAACACTTATATAACCCTTATTAAGTGTCTTAGAATGATTATGAAGTAAAAAAATTATTCCTTACCCTATAATAAACACTTTTCCGATTGTATGAACGAAATCCCCACAATATAAGAGAAACACTTATACACTTTAATGAACGGTAAATGGAAT
>NW_013620790.1:395-459 GCF_000695525.1 Brassica oleracea var. oleracea
GTTTCCTCGGAATATTTCGAGGAAATTCCGAGGAACAATATAAACCAACAGAAATACATGCATA
>NW_013620790.1:738-1003 GCF_000695525.1 Brassica oleracea var. oleracea
TCTCTCTAAACCTACACAAATCATGTAAGGAACCTATCCCACTCTCTTAGGTTCTATTTGTTAGGTTTTTGTGTAGATTTGATAGATTTTTGTTAGGGTGATTGGTTAGGATTGTGATTTGGTTGTATAATAGGTTTAGAATTGTGATTTGGTGGAATAATTTGTTTTGTTCAATTGACTTAGAATTTTTTTATAATTTTTTTTTATTTTTGTATTTCTAAAATCGATTTTTGTATCTAAATTCGATTTTTGTGTATAAATTCGA
>NW_013620791.1:0-1002 GCF_000695525.1 Brassica oleracea var. oleracea
TCTATTATTATTTATTTGTATTCATTTACGTATTATGTATATAATTAGAGTAAAGACATAAATATAAACAATACATCTTGTTTATTTATGGTATTTTTTTGGTAAATAAATCAAAAAAAATCAATTTATTTATTTTATATGGTATAACTAAATTTCAATGACATGGACATAGATATATAGTATACTTTAATATAAATATTTATTATTGAGAATTCATACTCATATGATAAACACAAAATTTCTAATGTGTGATTTTTTTAATGCAAATTTCAAAATTAAAATATTAATGTTTCAATACTTTTTCAATACAAATTTAGAAATTATCATATTTAAGTATTTTTCTATGTTATATAGTTTAATTTTAAACTAAAATAATATATAATATGAATGTCTAGTAAATGAGACTTCATATTCATACGATTTATGATCATTTGTATCTTCTTAATACCAAAAAAGCTAAACCATTAATCACAAAATTTTAGGGTAAGACATTTAACATTTTTAGTCATTTAAAGTCGTTTTAAAAATTCAAAACTATAACATATAAGAAAAAAATTTAATTTTTTTATTATATGATTAATGTGGTTGTTTAATATATTATTATATGATTAATGTGGTTGTTTAATATATTTTAATAATATAAAATTACACAAAAAAGAGCTAAGATAAAAAAATTATTATCAGATATTTATTATTCATAATCATTGATTGTCATATATACGTTAATCATATTAGGTAATTCCGGAGCTTTTATTTAAGGAAAGTGCGAGAATATTCTTCTGTAAACTATTTGTCAATTTAATAGTTGGTTTAATATTTCACTAACAATGGGAATATTCGGTAAAATCAGGGTATCATGTGGAACGGGTTTATCCTGATAAGAAAAAAACCACCAGACTTTATTGGGCCCACAGTGGATTTACTTACAGCTTTCTGTTGGGAAGTGCGGTGTCCACCGAAGATTAAGCATTTTTTATGGCAACTCCTTTCAGGTTGTATAGC
>NW_013620792.1:0-263 GCF_000695525.1 Brassica oleracea var. oleracea
TTGGCACCTTTGTGATGAGATTATTTGCTTTATCTCTTAAAGAAAGGTTGTTGTCTTTTAGTCGAATGTCATAACCTTTCTCTAAGAGTTGTCCTAGGCTCAAGATGTTGGTCTTCATGCTTGGAATATAGTAAACGTTGGAAATGAATTGATGATCTCCATTCTTCAAGCGGATGAGAATATTTCCTTTACCTTTCACCTCCATCTTCGATTCATCTCCCAAAGCCACATTGGTTTTCACCGATTCATCAAGCTCCACGAAC
>NW_013620792.1:300-582 GCF_000695525.1 Brassica oleracea var. oleracea
CGTGCACCACTATCAAGGTACCACTTGTGAACCTCATTTGGTTCATCCTTCTTGTACGCCATCAACAACATATCTTCTTCCTTACGCCGTTCTTCAACATAGTTGGACTTCTCTTCAACTTTATGGTTGTTTGGAGTTTTGCATTCAGAAGCATAATGTCCAAACTTTCCGCAACTATAGCATTTGATGCTTGATTTATCGTACCTTGATTTTGGGTTTCCTCTTCCACGACCTCTTGATGAATTCTCTCCTCTTTGGTTGAAGTTGTCTTCATATGGTCTC
>NW_013620792.1:736-1002 GCF_000695525.1 Brassica oleracea var. oleracea
GTCATAGTCTCCAAGTCTTTTGTCTCTTCAATCACGGTAACAATGTGTTTGAATTTCGAATCCATTGATCTAAGAACTTTCTCCATGATTCTC
This sequence comes from Brassica oleracea var. oleracea, assembly GCF_000695525.1. Classification (NCBI taxonomy): domain Eukaryota; kingdom Viridiplantae; phylum Streptophyta; class Magnoliopsida; order Brassicales; family Brassicaceae; genus Brassica; species Brassica oleracea. The sequence continues at coordinate 830 of NW_013620792.1, forward strand.
ACCTCATCTAACTTCTCACCATTTCTTTTTAGGTTATTAGTAACTGTCAAGAATCTTGAGAAGTAATCTGAGATGAGTTCTCCTTCCTTCATTTATAATGCTTCAAATTCTCCTCTTAGAGTTTGTAGACGTACCTTCTTAACTTGTTCTGCTCCCTTGTAAGATGTCTGAAG
>NW_013620793.1:0-472 GCF_000695525.1 Brassica oleracea var. oleracea
TCCGTCGGAATGTCCGTCAGAATACCGTTGTTTTCTTGTAGTGCCTACAAAATTACTGAAGCCTATGATCTTTAGTGTTGTTTTAAAATTTCTAAACACATTCGACATTTCTATGAATATATTTCAAATTCTCTTTCATGGTACAGGGGAATCGTTTTAATTTTTTGTCAATTAATTTAGTAAAACTTCATAATACTCCCTAAATTGGTGGACTAACCACTATAAAATCGTTATTTTCTAGAGAAACGGAGACAACAAAGGTTCCAAAACTCTCTGACCTTTATTATTTGCTAGTGAAGGATGCAATTATGCATTAAAACATTATTTTCATATTTTTGAATTTTTTTCAAAATCTGTGGGTTTCCTACGAAAATATTGAATTTTTCTGTAAACGCCCTATATACTGAAGCATATGATCTTTAGTGTTGTTATAAAATTTCTAAACACATTCTACGTTTGTATTAATGTATAT
>NW_013620793.1:599-829 GCF_000695525.1 Brassica oleracea var. oleracea
CGGAAACAACAAAGGTTCCAAACACCTTTGGCATTTATCATATGCTAGTGAAGGATGCAATTATGCATTAAAACAGTATTTTCTTATTTTTGAATATTTCTCAAAATCTGTGGGTTAACTAACCCCTACAAAAATACTAAATTTTTCTGTAAACGCTCTATATACTGAAGCATATGATCTTTGGTGTTGTTTTAAAATTACTAAACACATTCTACATTTGTATTAATGTA
>NW_013620793.1:837-1002 GCF_000695525.1 Brassica oleracea var. oleracea
TAGTACATGCGCATCGTTTTAATTTTTTGTCAATTAATTTAATAAAAATTCATAATACTCCCTAAATTGGTGGACTAACCACTTTAATATCGTTACTCTATAGAGAAACGGAGACAACAAAGGTTTCAGACCTCTTTAACCTTTATCATATGCTAGTGAATGATG
>NW_013620794.1:0-1002 GCF_000695525.1 Brassica oleracea var. oleracea
CCGTCGGAATGTCCGTCAGAATACCGCTGTTTTCTTGTAGTGTTTTAATTAATATAAGCATCAGTTGTCCAAAAAAAAAGACAACGTTATGATCCAAAAAAAAAATAAAACATTTTGTTGTGAACAAAGGGGAAATCGTGTGTTCTTATTACTCAATCAAAGTGTTCCCTTATATAGGGATTACAAGAAATAGATAAATGGAAAGAGTACAAATCCTTATCCTAAAGGAAATAGGAAATCTACTTAAAGATAAACATGAAGAGAAAAGGAAATCATCCTATACTACAGTCGGCCTAATCTTTAGCCGCCTCTCTCTCCTATTTGGTCGCGGTTTTGGACTTGGGCCTGGACGCGGTCCATTCTTCCTTGATATGGTTACTAGCAATCCACATTGTTCATAACACTCCCCCTTGGATGCTATAACCATATGGGCTCGTATCATGCACGATGTTGCCTCGTTAAAACCTCTCTAGGAAAACCAAAAACCCAAGGTGGGAAAAATGGAAACCGTCGACAGGAAAAAAAGTACAACGCATGACACTCCTCCTGATGAAGGTATCACTGGAGATCCTTCAGCCGGCGCATCCCTATCTGATGAACCAGCTTCCTGAATGTTGAGGTTCTGAACGTTGAGGTTGGCAGAGACTTGGTGAAGAGGTCGGCTGAGTTGTCACTGGATCGAACTTGAACTACTTGGACCTCCTTTGCCTTCTGCAAGTCGTGGGTGAAGAAGAACTTGGGCAGGATGTGTTTTGTCCGGTCTCCCTTGATGTATCCTTCCTTGAGCTGAGCAATGCATGCTGCATTGTCCTCGTAGAAGATCATTGGCTCCTCCTTCTCTTGTCCCACGGCCAGACCACTCTCTCTTAAGACATGGCTGGTCATGTTCCTCAACCAAACAAGCTCACGGCTTGCTTCATACATGGCTATGATCTCGGCGTGATTAGATGATCTCGCCGTATGGTTTCCTGTTGTCTTGGGTGTAGTAGGTCTCTTTGGGAT
>NW_013620795.1:0-163 GCF_000695525.1 Brassica oleracea var. oleracea
TCTAGCTTGATAGACCAGTCTTTCCTTGTAATCCCCACAGTTTTCTCCAAAATTGACTTTATTTCTCTGTTGGAGATCTCAACTTGACCACTTGTCTGAGGATGGTAGGGAGTTGCAACCTTATGCTTCACACCATTCTTCTTGAGAAGACTTTCAAACAGTT
>NW_013620795.1:330-1002 GCF_000695525.1 Brassica oleracea var. oleracea
CCCAAAAGATGATAGGAATGGTCCCATGAAATCAATACCCCACACATCAAACACCTCCACTTCTAGAATTGGGTTTTGAGGCATCTCATTCCTTTTGGTGATGTTCTCTCTTCTTTGGCATGAATCACACCTAGAGACAAAGTCTTGAGTGTCCTTGAACATATGAGGCCACCAAAACTCAGCTTGTAACACCTTTAAGACAATCTTGAAAGTAGCTAAATGACCTCCATAAGATGATCCATGACAGTGTATGAGAATCCCTTCAACTTCTTCTTCAGCTACTACTCTTCTATAGAGTTGATCTCTACAAAAGATGTAGAGGTAAGGCTCATCCCAATAGTATCTCTTCACNNNCACAAGCTAAGTAGTTCACCAGATCAGCATACCAAGGACCTTTCTCTTCAGTTGCCTTCACCTCTTCAAGCTTCTTTCCAGTTTCACAAACCGCTACCACTGCTCCAATTGCCATGATCTGTTCCTCTGGAAGCCCTTCATCAATAGGGATCCCACTATCAATCTTCAGTCTAGACAAGTGATCAGATACACCATTCTCGACTCCTGGCTTGTCTCTGATCTCAAGGTCAAACTCTTGTAGCAGCAAGATCCACCTCAACAGTCTTGGCTGAGCATCCTTCTTGGCCATGAGATGTCTCAACGCAACATGATCAGTGT
>NW_013620796.1:0-1002 GCF_000695525.1 Brassica oleracea var. oleracea
ATGCTCACGCCTACATAGCTCGATGCGATGCATGCCAGCGACTTGGGTACATCAACAAAAGGAATGAAATGCCTCAGAATTACATTTTAGAAGTTGAGGTGTTCGACTGTTGGGGAGTCGACTTCATGGGACCATTCCCTCCGTCCTTCAAGAACGAGTACATCCTGGTCGCCGTTGACTATGTCTCCAAGTGGGTAGAAGCAGTGGTGAGTCCCACTAATGATGCAAAAGTGGTGATTAAGATGTTCAGCTCCATCATCTTTCCGAGATTTGGGGTGCCTAGAGTTGTCATTAGCGATGGCGGAACACACTACATCAACAAGGCATTTCAGGGCCTATTGAAGAAGAATGGGGTGAAACACAAGGTGGATACCGATTATCACCCCTAGACGAGTGGACAGGTTGAAGTTTCCAACAGGTAAGTCAAGAACATTCTTTTGAAAACTGTCAATACCTCGCGCAAAGACTGGTCATTTAAGCTGGACGATGCTCTCTGGGCCTACAAAACAGCCTACAAAACGTCGCTAGGGACCACCCCCTATCACCTGGTCTACAGTAAGGCTTGTCATCTTCCTGTCGAGCTTGAATACAAGGCTGCATGGGCGGTCAAGTTACTGAATTTCGACATCAAGCCAGCAAATGAGAGGTGCATGATCCATGTCCATGAGCTGGAAGAGATAAGACACCTTGCCTATGAGAGTTCCAAAACTTATAAGGAGAAGACCAAAGCCGACCATGACAAGCGAATCATTGCCAGACGTTTCGAACCAAACGATAAGGTCTTGCTCTTCAACTCCAGACTTAGGTTGTTCCCAGGCAAGCTGAAATCTAGATGGTCCGGACCCTTCACCATTAAGGAAGTCCACCCTTACGGAGCTGTTATGTTGCTGGACAGAAAGGGAGACGAGTTCGCGTCAATGGTCAGTGCATCAAGCATTACCTTGCTGACTCCACAATCGCAGAGGGTGAAGAAATTCCCCTAAGCGATCCCCCATCAGCCTG
>NW_013620797.1:0-1002 GCF_000695525.1 Brassica oleracea var. oleracea
TTTCTACATTATATAGATTGTCGTCTTTTTAGTTTGCTTGGTTATATACTTATATCATATATGAATACGTTGATCTCATTACTGTAAGAATCTTTTACGGCTCAAGCTATTACATATTCCTAAAATTGTTTAATTGTTTTAATTTCCAATACTTGATTCATCATCATAAATTTTTGGAATAGTAGATGTAGCTTCTCTTTTGATTAAACAACAAATATAGGACACCTTACTCTTTTAGTTGTATACAAAACCAAACGTGAGTTTGCATGCATTAACTTACTTTTACTGTTGGCGATGTGGAGAAGATAATTATAAAAAGAGAAAGACAATAATAATTAAATATTAATACACAATCACAACATTTTAGTTTTGTTTCGAAAATAAAAATAACAAAATAGAACAAACTGTTATGAATCATGAAGTGGATGGTCCATAACCTAGACCATACAAGTTCAAGACTAGAGTCCATTAGGGGTTTACATCCAGCCACATAGAAGACCCATTAAACCTTATGTCTTTATGAGTTTGATCATGTCATTATGTAGAGTATCTTTGTAATCAATTCTCCCTTTGACTCCACCTTGTATGAACCACTATATATAGTGGTGTAAGCAATAAGAAATACACAACACATTCTCACAAATCTTCTCTCAAATCTTAACACGTTATCAGCACGAGACTCTCTCCACCTGAGCAATCCCATCCGCCGGCGATCATCTCTTTTCCGGCCATCTCTTCCTGCCCTCAGCATTGCTCCGCCGGCCAAGTCTATCCCTCTCACGGTTTTCCGGCCAGCTCCTCCACCTCTCTCTCAACCAGATCATCCGCGGATTAGCTCTCTCTCACGGTGGTCCATTCAGATCAATTTGGTGTTTTCTAAAAGGTAAACTAATCTATCCATAAAATCTAAGAACACCACATATCTGAATCCTGATTATTATATCTATTTGAATCGTAAAACTTATAAAAATCTATAGATCTAAAATTATCACAAATATTAAT
>NW_013620798.1:0-1002 GCF_000695525.1 Brassica oleracea var. oleracea
CGTCAGTGACAGCCGTTGATTGTTCTCCTTAATAATCTTCTTCATTGCCTCTTTCTTCTTCACAAAGGTCTCAACAATATCTCGGGTCGCTGTTCTTCTAGAATGAGGCACGTAAAGCTTAGTCCTGTTGCAGAAATTCCTCCAAGCTACGCTCTCCACCCAAGATAAAGCCAACTCTCCAACAACCATCATCTCATTTGTCGCCTCTCTGAAGACAGATTCAGAAACTTTGCACACTCTGATGTTACCATCGTCGACATCTAAAGCACCTTGATTATTGTCTTTGTTCACAGACCGCCATGCTTCGTAAGCCTTGCACGCAATATTAACATTTTTCTTCAAGCTTGTTGTTTCTGATTTTGTTGCACACGCCATCTCCTTCCCACAATAGTTGCAGACGGCTCTATCATTATCTTCTTTCTTTCTAGTAAAATGTTCCCAAACCTTTGACGTCCTTTTCTTTTCTGACCTTGAACCACTGCAGCCTTCTGTTTTCTTACGCTTGCCTTTGTTACGAGAGATTGGTGTCTGAACTTCATCTCCTTCGGGATCATCATCACATGAAGACACCATCTGCATTATACACAAGACAAGATTAAAAACAATTCTAGACAAGATCAACAAGTTACAAGCTTACAACAAAGAAACATAGAGCAGAACATATTCAAGTTTCAAAACAAACAAACTTTGTTTAACAAAGAGTCAAAGAACAAACACAACATAATGTCTCATAATAAGACTCAAAGTCTCAAATTCAAATCGGGAATCAAGGAAGAAGAAACAAAACTTAATCGTAATCAAACAGATTAATCAAAGCCATAAACAAAAATCAACATTCAACATTCAACACTCAAAGCCATAAAAAAAAAGAATCACAACTAAAGTTCGAGACTTACCCTAAATCGATTTGTAGATAACGCTGTAGAGGAAGAAGCTAGGGTTAAGGGCCGTTGCTGTTGATGAAGAACTTGATTCTGATTCTGATGGGATTCCAGTTTGGTG
>NW_013620799.1:0-1001 GCF_000695525.1 Brassica oleracea var. oleracea
ATCTCAAATTCTCCACTTAGCTTCTCCTTAAGATCTTTGATCACCTTCTTGTTCCCTGAGGCAATCAACATGTCGTTGACATATAGAAGTAGATAGATAGCCTTATCAGTTTGAACACTCCTCATGCAGACACACAAGTCCTTACTACAACGCTCAAACAACTGATCCTTCATGAAACTGTTGAACCGATGGTTCCATTTTCTTGGGGATTGCTTTAAGCCATACAGAGACTTTCTCAACAGACACATTTTGTTCTCTGTTCCTGGCTTGATAAACCCCTCAGGCTGTTCCATTAGGATCCTTTCCTCTAGGCTTCTATGTAAAAAAAACTGTTTTCACATCCATCTGTTCTAGTTCCAAATCTAGATTTACCACAATGCTGAGCATGATTCTGATAGAAATATGTTTCACAACTGGTGAAAATATTTTATTGTAGTCAACTCCTTCTGTCTGTGAGTAGCCTTTAGCAACCAATCTACCTTTGTACCTTTCATCCTCTACACCTGGGATTCCTGGTTTTAGATTGAACAGCCATCTGCATCCAACAACCTTAAACTTAGGAGGCCTATCAATAAGATCCCAGTTTTGGTTCTTTCTGTGAGATTCCATCTCCTCTTCAGCCGCATTCTTCCACAACTTCTTTTGTCGACTTATCATTGCCACAGCATAGGACTTAGGTTCTTCAACCTCCAAATCCTTGATGACATTGAGCGCGTAGGCTACAAAATTCCCATCCTCATATCGAGATGCAGGCCTCACGTTCTGTCTCCTTTCTCTATCATGTGCCATAACTTATGGCTCAGACGAATTGCCATCACCATTCTCACTCTCAACTTCGTGTTCTTGTTCTGTATCACTGTCACTTTTAGAGCTTTCTGATGATGAATCTTCTCCACCTTGATCAGGTGCATCTTCGGATTCAGCAGAAGGAGAAGGTCCCCTGATCAATTCATCACTGAATGATACTCTTTTCTTAGCTTGCTTTTCGTGATGCTTCTCTT
>NW_013620800.1:0-1001 GCF_000695525.1 Brassica oleracea var. oleracea
TTCAGACTTAACGTTGATCGGTTGGAGAAAGAGATTGAAGTAATGAATACGGCGTCTGAGGGAAAAGGAGAAGAATGTATGAGTTAGGGTCGGTGTTTGAGGAATGTGGTTGTTTGTGGGGTTGGAATGTCGTTACTTTGCTACTACTACTTCTTTGTTTAGTAATGTTTTGTACATATAAGTCAGCCTATGTTTTATGTAACTCAGACTTAACGTATTACAGTAACTCAGCCGTCAAGTAATCTGAACGTTTCCGAAACGCAGCCATAATAAAACATAGCCAAAACTCAGCCAAAACGTATAAGGTAACTCAGTCACAACTTTAAGCTAACTCAGGCAAAACGTATAAGGTAACTCAATCACAACTTTAAGCTAACTCAGCCAAAACGTATAAGGTAACTCACTCACAACTTTAAGCTAACTCAGGCAAAACGTATAAGGTAACTCAATCACAACTTTAAGCTAACTCAGCCAAAACGTATAAAGTAACCCACTCACCCACTTTCATTATTAATGGGACGTTTCCACTTGCTTGATTGGACTGAGTTGTCGATTAATGGTGGCGCATGTGGAAAACATCGATGTCTTTATAATATCAAGGCGATTTATACTTTAACTCCGCCAACAATATGAAATTATCGAGGTTAATTATTACTCCCTCCGCTTGCTTGATTGGACTAAGTATTTAATTGACGTTTTACATGTCTGCACGTAAATTAAGAAATCTGAACGTTTTGCAATGCACGTAAATTAACCTCTTTTCATTGGTGTTTAATGCTAATATGACTTCATATTATGTGACCAAAACTCAGCCTAATTAAACTAATGATAATTCAGCCATAATTAAACATAAAGCGAGCCATAATTCAACTATAAATCAGCCAAAAGAAACAATAAATCAGCCGTCATAAAACATTAACTCAGCCATAATTAATAACGCTGTTAATAACTCTCCATGATGTTTGTTGATGTTTGCATGATGTGTGTGCTTGAAAACAATA
>NW_013620801.1:0-1001 GCF_000695525.1 Brassica oleracea var. oleracea
CCGCCATTGGACCTTGATAAGGTAGCAGAAACGTAGATTTTCTTTTTTAGGTTCTGCTGCTGACAAGTACACAAGAGAAAGAATTATATATATATATATATATATATACCAGAGCCCTAATTCCACACGACGTCGTTTCACCTGTCGGCAGGACATATTTTCCTCTTTTCAAGCCCATTTTGAAGCCCCAACATTAGACTTTTAATATTACCAATTTTAATTGGTTCTATTTTTACTGTGATACTAAAACATAAAAAGGTGGTGGGCTCGTAACTCATAATCACATTGTTTATGGATTCCATTTGCAAGACTCGCTACGTGCAACTGTTTGAGAATGAAACGAGACCTACAATTCATTAATATATATGTTCCGGTGGATTTTAATTTGTCCGTATTGCACAAATTCGAGCTAAATTTACAGGCGATGAAAATCTTCTAGAAGACCCATCAACACAAGATTCAAGCTTTTTGTTTGACAAATATTATTGCATAACAAAAAAGTTAGACCCAAATACCATTGTTAATGCCAAATTAGCTTAGTCAATAATGTTGATATGAATCGGTACAAGACGGCGGTTCTTCTTAATCATCTCTTTATATATATATATATATATTGGTCTTTGAAAATTATTATTTATCAAAATTCTTAGCCGAATTAGATCTTTTTACATTTTGGATAAATATATGGCTTTAAATTGGTTTAGTTTTCCTTAACGTAGTCGCAATCCTATAATATCCTAAAATTGTCGTACTCTATAAGACACTTAGCTTACTTTTTATTTATATTAACTAGTTCGGTGTGTCTTTGTTTTTGTCAGCAACTGCTTACTTGCCGGACTTATATACACAAAGAAGGTCTTAGACAGCAACAGTTATTCCACTGCATCACAAGCACTACATTCTACCTAGTAAGAGTTTCTTTCTTGGCCCTTGGTATGATTGTGATAATCAGCCACTGTTCAAAATCTGAGTCTTTTCTTTTTACTTGGTTGTTGTTAGAT
>NW_013620802.1:0-1001 GCF_000695525.1 Brassica oleracea var. oleracea
GCGATTTTAGGCAATTTTCCGTTTTTGTTATTCGAGTTGCGACTCAAATATGTTTTTGCCGTCTTAGGGTTTTAGAACTAGGAATCCCCCCGACAGCTCTCGTAGCCCAGGAACTTACCTTGTTGTAAACGCTCAAACGCAGATTCGGAATAACAACTATCTTGCTCTCTTTTTCGATTTCTTATTTCATTACTGTTCTCGTTTCGTATTCTGATTGTTTGGCGTGTGGTATTAGCAGATATCCGGGACCTCTGGGAAACTAGGGTTCTCCTACTTTCCTAATTTAAACGGAAATCGACAGTGCGAATTTCAGTTCCCACATTTACGCTTATCCCCTTCTGCCCTTAAGCCGTCATAGCCTAAAAATGGAGATATTCCATTTTTCCCAATCTTCGTAATTATCTTCAAAATTTCGTATTTATCTGCGGAAACTTGACATTTATCTTTCCTTGCGAACCAAGCGTAAACCGTCCCACGGTTTACGGGCTGCGGGTTAAGAATTCGTAAGGTGGGCTACGAGTCATGCCTTAGGTCCCTTTGGGCCGTCTTTCGACTTGAAGCGTTTATTTCTACTTCTTTCGATAAAAATGAACTTTCCGCGGTTTTTATCATAAAGTTTGATTGATGACTTCGAATGGCGGACAACATGAAATGGGTTCGCTACGGTCTTCCGGAGACAGCATCGAAGGGTAGACGAGAATGCATGGATTCGTGTCGTAGACTAATGTCGTATCGACGTTTCGGAAGAGCTCGGTCGCTAAGTAGCGACCGAGCGGAACGGACGCTCGGTCGCTACGTAGCGACCGAGCGGAACGAACGCTCGGTCGTTACGTAGCGACCGAGCTTTCGCTCGAGCTCGGTCGCTACGTAGCGACCGAGCGGAACGATTGCTCAGTCACTACGTAGCGACCGAGCTTTGGCTTGAGCTCGGTCGCTATGTAACAACCGAGCGGGACGGACGCTTGGTCGCTACGTAGCGACCGAGCTTGGCTCGAGCTCGG
>NW_013620803.1:0-1001 GCF_000695525.1 Brassica oleracea var. oleracea
AAAGGAATGGGTTTAAAGTCTATAACGAATGAGGATGCTTGATTGCAGCCCTACTTATCATGACTGGAGATCCCAAGACGTAGGTTCAAAGAGAAAACAAAATCAAACAGAATCTAACCAAAGCACTTGAGACAAAGTAGTCTCTTCCCAGCTCCTAAGATGATCAAAGTGCTAAAGAATGTGAGAAGGATAAGCCTAAAGTGCTAAAGAATGTGATAAGGATAAGCATAAGCTTTTAATGATTCCATAGCTTCTAAAGCGGAGTATTACTCAATACTTTTCATGGTCAATCACCTAATGAGTGTGAAATGGGGCCGTTTCTAGGAGAATGAATGCAAGGCTATATTCTCTAAGTTCACTCATGAAAACCAGGAATAGTTCAGGGCCTTAATGAACACAATAGAGAACTAAGTTCTACGAGAAAATGAAGTTGCGTTATGCATGTTGTCTCGGTCTACATAAAACACCGGTTGGTTCAAGACATCATGTTCACCTTCTGGTAAAGTAAACCCGACAGATATTAACTATGAGTGGTTCAAGGCTTAAAAATGCCACCAACTCAAACACAGTGAATTTTTCGCAAACACTCTCGATAAGTCTGTCTAGTCTAGTCAAGATTAGAATAAGTATTTTTTTAGAGTCTATCGAGTCTGCATTTAGTCTGCATATGTTTAGAAGAGTCATTTCTATTCATGTGGGGGATTGTTGGAACATGTTTCTTGACAAATCACAAAGCTGACACTTTCGAGTTTTCCGACGACTTTTTTGGCCAAACCGGTGGTTGTCTTCGCCATAGAGAAAGTCCCACATCGGGGAGAACTGGAACAAATGAGGGAACAAATGAGGAGTATATATATGTACTCACTCTAACTCTTGTTCAAATGGCGCACATGAGAGGATAGGCTCGCCCTGCACGCGCGCGCTGCCGCCGCCGTCCGTCCGGCTCGGCTCGGAGTGGGCGTGGGCTTGGGCTTGGGCTTGGGTCTTGGGTCTTGGGTCTT
>NW_013620804.1:0-1000 GCF_000695525.1 Brassica oleracea var. oleracea
CATAGACATGTACACATAATGAAGTGGTACAACTGAGGTAAGTTTAATTTTATGTCGTACAACTAGTTTTTTCGATTTTACTGTCAAAATATAACTATGTACAAACTGGTATAACTCAAAAACTAGTACAACTATGTACAAACCGGTACAACTCGAGGACTGGTACAACTATGTTATTTCATTTTATATTGTGCATTACATTTTAAACGTGTATCATGTTTTAAACATTATGGTTGAATATTAAATCAAGTCGTTGTACTAATTGTACTATTCCTAAATATTTTTGTGTAGTTTAACCTGTTATCTATTTCTTTTGGTTGAAATACATTAAATCAAAGTCGATAAAATTAAGAGAAAAATTTGTTAGGTACGTAAATACAACACGTAAAACAAAATAATATTTATAAAAAATAGATATTAAAAAACTGATGGTATTGGGATTATAAATTTTATAATTTTTAAAAACTTCTTAGATTTTTGAAGATTTATTTTTTTGTAGGAAAAAAATTATATTATAAAATAGAATTAAATAATAAACTGAGTGAAATGTACGAATTTGCAAACATAAGAATCAAAAACTATTTGAAATCAAATTTGTAGATACAACAAACATATGTATATCATATTTTATATCAAAATATGCAAGTTTCACCATGTTCTTTTTGTGTATGTGATTACAATTGCTCTATTTCTTGTAATATTTTCATGTCCATATCAAGAAAATGAACTTTGAGGCGAGAAACCTACTAACCAACACTAGAAAACCACAAATCAAGTGTTGCCGCAATTAAACTAGTAATAGTATTACTGTAGTTAAACCGGTTAAACTATTATTGTTGTAGTCCAAATACCAAATATTAATGTTTATGTATTTTTTTAAACTCGTGATGGCTTATGCATTATCTTTTGGACTGTACTCTTCCAGATCTTAAACTGCAATCTTTTCTCGCTCAGCAGTTGTCTTATTCGGCTTCGGGAGCAAAAACGTGAAGATAATTTT
>NW_013620805.1:0-1000 GCF_000695525.1 Brassica oleracea var. oleracea
TCCAATAAGATTATTCATTTAAACACAAAGAGTCTATTCTTTTCCTTCGAAATTTTCATTGCTTCCAAATCATAGTCACAACACTCACCCCCACCTATAGCTAGACATAGAGTGCCCAATCTAGCAAGAATGAAGATCAAGCATTGTCGTTCCCGATACTCTCAACATTATGCACATGTAAGACTTTCCGAAGAAGGCCTCACTCATCAAACAATGAAAGCTTAAAAGAAGGGAAAGGTTTTGGGAGTGGTCTACCACTAGAGTTTGTCAAAATAAGATTGGCATAAAGGATGTGACAACTCAAGTGTGTATATCCATGACTCAGTACACAAGGGACCATAAGCAAGAATCATTAAGTTCGTTCAGTTCAAACAAGGTTGTAGTTGGCTTCAAAGATTGAGTTTCAGCAACTAATGAGATTCAGGAAGAGTTTTCAAGGCTCGAAACGTACAAGGCTTTTTGAGAGATGCAATAGCTACTCGAGTGTGAAATAATGTTCTTTACAAGACATTTTAAATCATTTCTCCCAATGCAAGTGAATGCAACCTATATGCTCTAGACTCTCCTAAAAATGCAAGTGATGCAATCTATATGATTTGTTTTTTTTTTATGCTAAAAAATATGTATGCAAGACTCAATGAAAAATCATCAAAGCAAACATGATCAAATACTTGGTACCTCCCCCAAACTTAAATGACACAGTCTCTGTGTTCTCAAGTAGTGAGAGACCCAAAAGAGAAAGCTAATATGCAAAAATGAAATGGTATATACAAGGGAAAGTAGAGAAGTACCTCAAGTGGAAAGTGGAGAAGGAGGATCCTTCTCAATGTAGGGGTCTTCACAAGTGATGGTTCCACAATACTCAACATCCAGTGGAGACTGAATTGGGTAAGAGACAACTTTGTTGACATTGAGGAGTGTGACCTTCTTGTTGGTGAAATCTATGCAAGCAACCACAGTAGTAAGGAATGGTGTGCCCAGGATCAATGGAACTCTCTTC
>NW_013620806.1:0-1000 GCF_000695525.1 Brassica oleracea var. oleracea
CTCAAAATCTATGTGTTAACCCCTACGAAAATATTGAGTTTTACATTGAACGCTCTATATACTGAAGCCTAAACATTTTAGTGGTGTTTAAAATTTCTAACCACATTCTCTATTTTTATTAATATATGTTAAACTCTCTTTCATGGTATATGGGAATTGTTATAATATTTTATCAATTAATTTAGTAACTTCATAATACTCCCTAAATTGATGGAATAACCACTATAAAGTCGCTATTTTCTTGAAAAATGGAGACTACAAAGGTTCCAAACCTCTTTCAACATCATCATTTGTTAGTGCAGGATACAACTATGCATTAAAATAATATTGTCATATTTGTTGAAATTTTCACAAAATCTATGTGTTAACCCCAACAAAAATATTGAATTTTGATAATTGCTTTATATACTGAAGCCTATAATCTTTAGTGTTGTTTTAAAATTTCTAACCATATTATACATTTGTATTAATGTATGTTAAACTCTCTTTCATGGTGCATGAGAATCGTTCAATTTTGTTTATAAATTAATTTAGTAAAACTTTATATACTACCTAAATTAGTGGACTAACCATTTTAAAATCGCTATTCTCTTTAGAAAAGGAGACAACAAAGGTTCCAAACCTCTTTCGCCATCATCATAGATTAGTACATAAGACAACTATGCACTAAAGCAATATTGTAATAAGTTTTTGAATTTTTCTCAAACCCCTACGAAAATATTGAGTTTTACGTTAAACGATTTATATACTGAAACTTATACTTTTTATTGTTGTTCTAAATTTTCTAACGACTTTCTAAATTTGTATTAATATATGTTAAACTCTATTTTATGGTATATGGGAATCGTTCTAATTTTTTTAACAATTAATTAGTTAAACTTCATAAAACTATCTAAATTAGTGGAATAACTAGTACAAAATCGTTTTTTCTTGAAAAACGGACACAACAAAGTCTCTAAACCTCTTTCAACATCATCATATATTAGTGTAGAATGCAACT
>NW_013620807.1:0-1000 GCF_000695525.1 Brassica oleracea var. oleracea
TTTGAACCAAACGATCAAGTGCTGCTATATAACTCTCGGCTAACACTATTCCCTAGAAAACGCCGATCTTGTTGGTCAGGTCCTTTCACTGTATTGAACATAAATCCTTATGGAGCCATTACACTTATAAATAATAAAGGAGACGGTCGGGAGCCTACTTGCCCCGATTTTCATTCATTGCGGAGTTCCATTAGATGATGCTGAGATGGATGACCGGATCTTCTACATGGATGCAGCGCATCTCACGAGCACTCAGTGGCTCAAGGAAGACCGTGACTAGTGCTTCAGGGACGAGAACGGCCCGCACTTGGTGAGGCTGCCACTTCGTACTCACGGATTTCGACCATGGCCTTGCTAGCATTCAGTTCCGACCTGACCCATGCCTCCTCCGCGCCCTAGCTACCATGCCGCTATGCTACACGGTCCAGCGACCTGGAGGACCTCAGCCGCATCAGCCCGAGGCCGCACTCCCACCATTCCCACCTATGCCAGACATGTCTACACTCCCTGAGGAAGATTTCCAGCGCGTCGTAGTCGATGCTCTCACTGCCATCTGCGCCAGAGTATCGATATGTCGCTGTTCGAGCAGGAGGAGTGTGCAAGCCAGCTCATTGTTGGCAGCAGGACCATCACGCCAGCGCCGAGGCACCTCCAGCGACGACACCACTGATGAGGACTAGTCCTCATATTTCTATCCCTATCGACTTATCTTTTCTTTTACATTCGTAATATTAGGATTTACTTTCGAACTTATTATTCTATGTTATGACTGGAGTTTATCTATTTTGCTGACCTTGCATGTGTTTGGATTGTCTAACAGAGCTAACCTCGCTGACTGATACTTATGGGTTGGATACACTGACACGATGCAGCTAACACATAATTTTTCTGTCTTTGTGCTATCGATCGGCGACGATATCCTTACGTTGATCGACTGTGATGCGCTTATGTCTATCGATCGAGTGTCGTATATATCAATCTACACTCGAGATGGATGGGT
>NW_013620808.1:0-1000 GCF_000695525.1 Brassica oleracea var. oleracea
TTTTAATGCATAGTTGCATCCTTCACTAACATATGATGAAGATCAAATATCTTTGAAACTTTTGTTGTCTCTATTCTCTAGAAAATATCTATTTTATAGTGGTTAGTCCACCAATTTAGGGAGTATTATGAAGTTTTACTAAATTAATTGACAAAAAATTAAAACGAAGCCTATGTACCACGAAAGAGAGTTTAATATAAATAAATTCAAATATGGTATATGTTTAGAAATTTTCAAACATCACTAAAAAATCATAGGCTTCAGTATATAGAGCATTTACCGAAAAATTCAATATTTTCGTAGGCACATAGATTTTGAGAAAAATTCAAAATATGAAAATACTGTTTTAATGTATAGTTTCATTTTTTACTAATATATTATGAAGGTCAAAGAGGTTTGGAACTTTGTCGTCTCCGTTCTTTAAAAAATAGCTATTTTATTGTGGTTAGTCCACCAATTTAGGAAGTATTATGAATTTTAATAAATTAATTGACAAAAAATTAAAACGATGCCCATGTACCGTGAAAGAGAGTTTAATATACATTAATACAAATATATAATGTGTTTATCAATTTTAAAACATCACTAAAGATCATAGGCTTCAGTGTATAAAGCATTTACCAAAAATTCAATATTTTCGTAGGGGTTGTTAACACATAGATTTTGAGAAAAATTCAAAATATGAAAATACTGTTTTAATGTATAGTTTCATTTTTTACTAATATATTATGAAGGTCAAAGAGGTTTGGAACTTTGTCGTCTCCGTTCTTTAAAAAATAGCTACATCTTTAACTAACATATGATGAAGAAAAAAGAGGTTTGAAACCTTTGTTGCATCCGTTTTTCTAGTGAATAGCGATTTTATAGTGGTTAGTCCACCAACTTAGCGGGTATTATGAATTTTACTTAATTAATTGACAAAAAATTAAAACTATGTCTATGCACCATGAAATAGAGTTTAATATACATTAATTCAAATATAGAAAGTGTTTAGAAATTT
>NW_013620809.1:0-999 GCF_000695525.1 Brassica oleracea var. oleracea
TACAAAATGGTCAATGAGACAATCTTGATGACCATCATTAGATGCATTCCTAAGGATTGTGTAGTTTCGTTTCCGCAGGTTACATGACACCCAATGATAATCCCGTTGACTCCATAGATAAACAATACCAATATCAAACGGATTCTTTGCCAACGGTGCATAGTTACTGATAATCGGGAAGCCTACTTCCCACAAAAGATGCCAAGTGTCGTCATCATTGTTCAGCCTCCAAATCTTCAAAACAGTTTCTTTGTATCGAGCTAATGATCTGAGATACATGACAAAGCCTCCTGATATAGTCAAGGTTCGTTAGTAGTCCTTGTTGTAATCCGGATAGTCTGGTAATTGGACAACCCGGAATTGATCGGATTCAGAATAGAAATCAAGAGCTACGACTACTCCAGGTTCACTCATAGAACTATAGTAGATTGTACCATTCAGGTTGATATCACACATGCTGCTGATGCAATAAGGATAGTAGTCTACTTTGGAAGTCCAGATCCCTGTCTCCGAGGAATACAGAAACACACTCAAATGATTATTTGTGGATTGGACAGTATCTAACCTAACCACTTTAAAGCTTATAACGACACCGTCCTCGTCCAAACGAGTCACCAAACAAGCCACACTAGAATTAGCACCTTTCGGATCAGATGGAGGTGGAGGGATTTCGACCCACTGCTGTGAAACTGGATTGCCCACGTAGCAGTAAGCATTATCAGAGTCGTTTCTAAGCAAAACCAGTCCACTGGAAGAAGTCACATAGTCAATATCACTGATATGATAGCGTTTGAAAGAAGGTGGGATGAGTGAAGCTGGAGATTTTGGAAGATCCCATGTTTTGCATCCATGAAACCCTATGAGCTCGTATGGTCCGTACAAGAGCGACCATGATGAAGAGGAGGAGTGTATTCAATAAGAGATGATTTGTATCAAAATGACAAATCCCTTGTTATTGAGATATGAATTTTAAAAACTCATTTAAAATTTAGTGTTATC
>NW_013620810.1:0-999 GCF_000695525.1 Brassica oleracea var. oleracea
ATAGATGTGCAGATGTGTTATCTAAGTCAGCTTTACAAAGTACTATTAATAGTTCAAATATCATTTATGTCCATCCTATTTTTTTGTCCATCCTTTTTTAAACATCTTGAAATAACTGATGCTAATTAATAATAAACTTTTGGCTGGAAAAAAAATCAAATTTGTCTAATTATCGCTTAAATATTTTATTAATATTGTCTAAGAAATTTTCAAGTGATATCATAGTTTAATTTTTATTAGTTTTTTTTTGTTAATTTTTAGAGTTTTTTGTATTTGAGATTTTTTTCCATATTAAGCCTCTATTTCTTTCACATAATTGATATATATATATATATATGTCATAAAAAATACCATCAAATCAGTTTTACTTTTTATTATTATTTTTTTAATGAAAATACAATTTTTAAATAATTTAATTTACAATAAAATTATATATTAATTTTTTGTATTCTAACAGTTTGATTGATTTAATTAATTTGCTTTGGTGGATAACTTAAAAAGTTTTCATATGAATCGGGGAAAGCAAGCTTATGTTGTTATATTATATTTATCTGTGTATATAGAATCTATATATAATGCTAGTGTAATAAAGAAAAAACATTATTTTTTTTAACTTCAAAAATATACATTATTACAATTTGAAATTAATCAAAATTGAATAAAATGGTAATTAAATATTTGTAAATCTAATTGTTTTTTTATCTTGTTTAGCTGGATTATCATGAAAAGAAATCGATAAGTTAAACAAATGTTTCAAAATTTGTTGTGTTATTGTTTTATCTATAAATTACAAAATTTATTTTATTGATATATTTAATTATTGCACCCTTAAATAATATTTTATTAAGACATTAGAAAATTATGTTTTGAGTTGTTTTGTCAAAATTGTCCAAAAATCTATGATTTTTCATATTTGTCACGAAAATTTATATGTTAAACTTACTTTTACAGTATTCTTAACTTTGTCACGAAAACAAAAATCTATGCTTTTTCATATTT
>NW_013620811.1:0-999 GCF_000695525.1 Brassica oleracea var. oleracea
CTTCTCTCGCCTTGGTGATAATCTCAAGCGCTGACGACTGTACTTGTTCAAAACAGAGCTTATTTCTTGCTTTCCAAATGTGCTACAACACCCAGGGAAAAGCCAGACGAACCAAACCACCTATGGTCTATCTCTGACTGCAAGATATGAGATGATGTATGTTCAAGAACACTGAATTGGACGACCAACCCGCAGGAGGGACGGGAACTTGCGATAATTCCCATATTTCTTTGGCTGCTTGACATTGAAAAAGCATATGACATATAGTCTCTTGACCTTGGTGACATACATGACAAGTGTTATCAACCGGAATGCCTCGAGTCTGAAGCTGAGCTTTCACAGTCAAAGCACCAGAAACCACACGCCAGAGAAAGTGACGAAGTTTAGGTGAGGTTTTGGTCTTCCAGAGTTTGGACCACAGTTGTTTTTCAATAGGAGGAATAGTGACAGGAGCTCCTGACCTGATATTGCTAAGAGATTCCAAAAATTTATAGCCACTCCGAGAGTCATAGCGTCCGTTCTTTGAGAGGCCCCAAATGACAGAATCCCCTCTGGACATAAGGATACTCGTATTTAGAACCAACTCAACATCTTCTTCTGCAATCAATTGATGGACCAACTGCACATTCCAAGAGCTCGTTTGTGGTATCAATAGATCATTCACTGATAACGTGAGATCCACCACTCCATCATGGCGATAACGTGGAGGTCTAGGAACCAAGTCCAACAACCAATTGTCTAGCCACACTTTTGTGTTCCTTCCATCACCAACCCTGTGAAACAAACCCTCCTTTAATAACTCACGTCCATGCATTATACTGCGCCAAGCATACGATGGCCGCACTCCCATGCCAACCTCCAGAAACTCAGACCTCTGGAAATAACGATGCTTCAAAAGACGGGCCAGGAGAGAGTTTGGTGATGACCATATTCTCCAAGCTTGCTTAGCCAAGAGAGATTGATTAAACTTCTCAATGTCTTTGAAACCCATACCACCAA
>NW_013620812.1:0-999 GCF_000695525.1 Brassica oleracea var. oleracea
GAACAACCGGTGGGAGCCCTCATCTCAGCACTACCAAGAAAATGGAGCCTCAAAGGAGGAGTCACAGGCTCTGATCTAGGCAAGGACTACTTCCAGTTTAGATTTGAACTGGAGGAGGATTTGGTTCAGGTGCTAGCAGCCAGACCCTATCATTACAACCACTGGATGCTAATCCTCCAGCGCTGGGAACCGGTCATCTCTCCGTCGTTCCCTTCTCAGATTCCGTTCTGGATCCGTTTACAAGGAATCCCCCTTCACTTCTGGCACGAGAAGATGATTTACACCATTGCTCATGAATTGGGAACTCTAGAGACCTACAAAATCACCAAAACCTCTGCGAAGATCCAAGTACTCGTTGATGGACTAAGGCCACTCATCAAAGAATCTATCATTGACTTTGCCACCGGAGAAGAGCTCCCCATCACCCTAGAATATGAAGATCTCGAGTATCATTGCTCCCTTTGTAATAACCTCCCTCATGTGGCCAGAAACTGCCCTATGGCGACTCATGGCAGAATGGCATCGCCTTCATGGTCTAAGGATTACCTTCCAAGTGTAAACCCTCCCTTACACACCAACAGGAACACAAGATCTCTCTCTCATCAGGGTGCTACCAGAGCCACTCGGAGACAATCACCCCCAGCTTTCAGCAGCAGAGTGGATCGACATGGCAAGCCGTTTGGGGAAAGATTACCCCTACCTCCAACTAGAGGAATACCGATATCAAACAAGATTATTCCGCGCTTAGAAGGCCGCTCCCCCAGAGACACTGAGAAACGTAGACACTTGACCCAAGGAGCTGTTAAATCTACACAGGAAAGAGTCTGGAGGGAAAAGGCTGTCCCCTCCTCGCTGGCTGCACATCATGCACACGACAACGTCAGATCCCCACTAACCCCTGCTGGGGTACAAGCACCTGAGTCACGCCCCCCACTAGAAAGGAACTTAGCCATGTCTGATTTTCCGCAGAATGTCGCCTTGCCCACAAGGGAAGAAGTA
>NW_013620813.1:0-998 GCF_000695525.1 Brassica oleracea var. oleracea
GTCTTTTAGAAAAATATATAACAATCAAGAAAGTGAGTGAGCGACAATCCTTTCCGCGAAACCCCGACGCTATGCTCGAGCCTCCTTGCTGCGAAGATTCCCCGTCACCGCCCTTGGTAAACTTCCTCTTTCGGCCCTTAGGCAGAGTAACCGGAACAACAATAGGAGCGTGCAGCGCTAGAACGATCTCCTTCCTGGCCGGAGGAGGCGGCATAGAGTCAGCAGCCCTCTCCTTATCTTCGACGAGAATCGGAGTCGTGGACGTTCCAGCAGGTAAAGCCGAAGCATCTGGAACAACCGGGCCTGCGAGAGTTCCCATATCTCGCGGAGTTATGCCCTCGGTTCCATGACCCGGAGCAACGGCCAGTGCAGAAGAGGACGGTAACTCGGCGCCGGCTCGAACCTTTTCTTTCTCGGCTTGGCGATGAACTAATTTCTCTCGAAAGGAGAGATGATCGGCAACGCAAGCCGGCGCTTCGACCGGAGAAGTCGGAATCGGCGCCAGAGATGTAGCCTCGCCCATCTCTACATCGGAACTTCGCTTGTCACCATGGGAAGAAGACATGTTAAAAACAAGAGATTTGGAGCTAGAGAGTTTTTGAAGGTTTGAAGAAGGGAAGGTGTAAAGCAAATGAATGACAAGAGCTCACTACTTATAGAAGTATGGGCTCAGAATTTTATATTTTGTTTTATATGTAAACATTTTCTCGAGAATTTTCTTATGCGGAGTTTGAAGTAAACTTCGTCCATTACGCCTAACTTCGCCGAAATCGTCAAACCGCCCGCCAGAGTCTCGACTCTAACGAGCTGGGGGCGCTAACTGTTGGGGTCAAAAACGGTCGCAACGAAGTTAACGTCAAAATCCCCAAAGAAGAAAAAAGTAGAAACCTTCTTCGACAAATAATTTTTTCGAAATAGATCCTTCTTTACGAAAAGCTTTGCAGAAGAAATGCGAGTCATCGGACAAAGAGCTCGAAAAGGATCGTTACGCAGTGACC
>NW_013620814.1:0-998 GCF_000695525.1 Brassica oleracea var. oleracea
ATTCAAATGGCTTCAAACATAGAAAAACTTCAAAAATAATGTATGAGCTTAAAACAACCAAAAGAATTTTCAAAAAGTAAAAGTTTTAAGCAATAAAAGGTTACCAAAT
This sequence comes from Brassica oleracea var. oleracea, assembly GCF_000695525.1. Lineage (NCBI taxonomy): Eukaryota > Viridiplantae > Streptophyta > Magnoliopsida > Brassicales > Brassicaceae > Brassica > Brassica oleracea. The sequence goes on from NW_013620814.1 coordinate 110, forward strand.
AAGAAAATATGATTTATAGATCCATCTTTAAAGGAGTGGAAGATGAGAACCATGTAATGAAAGATGAATTAGTGAGAATGACATGAGACAAAAAATGATAAATTGATATAAATTTTGGTGTTTACAAAAAATGATAAAATTGTGAAAATGATAAGAGCTTTAAGCAACTAGAGGTTACCAAATGAAGAAAAATCAGACATATAAACTTACCAAAACACTCATATTTGAAATGAAAGAAGATACATGGAAGAAGATTCCGCCAGAAGTCTTTCAGAATATTTCCATGAAGTCTTCTAGTGCATTAAATGTCAGAAGACGTCTAGGAAATTCTTCCACATCTGTCTTAGATGTGAAAAACCTGCATTTCCAAAAATATTCAAAAATATTCAAATGACTTCAAAACATAGAAAAATTTCAAAAATAAGGTAAGAGCTTAAAACAACCAAATTTTTTTTCAAAAGGTAAGAGCTTTAAGCCACAATAGGTTACCAAATAAGAAAATATGATTTATAGATCTACCTTTAAAGGAGTAGAAGATGAGAACCATGTAATGAAAAACCTGCAAAAACAAAATAAATCAGTGAGAAGACATGAAACAATTATAAATTGATATAAAGTTTGGTGTGTTTAAGTTCAAAGAGATTAGAGAGAGGTTGAAGAGTTTTAGAATGAAAAACATTACATTTTTGTTGCAGCCATTTGAGAGGAAGAAAGAGAATGTGTAAATTTTTTTTTAAAAAGGGAGACAAAATTTCAATAAGGTTAAATTTTTTCGATTCAGAAGACTTTCAAGTAAGCCTTCTATTAGAAGACTTCCTAGAAGACTTACTTGAAAGTCAAGTAAGTCTTCTAGAAACTAAAATATTTTAAGTAGGAAACTAAAATATTA
>NW_013620815.1:0-998 GCF_000695525.1 Brassica oleracea var. oleracea
CGGAATTTCTCAAGCAATACTCTGTATTCATAGACAGAGAAACTTTCCGATGTTGACCTCTGAAGTCTCTCTCAGAGGGAAGACGAACCCCTCTGCGAGTTTATCAGTCGGTTCAAGCTGATAATGTCAAGGGTCAGTGGGATAAGCGACAAAGTGGCCATCGACGTGCTGAGAAAGACGCTCTGGTACAAGTCGAAATTCAGAAAGTGGATAACTCTCGACAAACAACGAACGATCCAGGACGCCCTCCACAAAGCAACGGACTACATCATAGTAGAGGAGGAAACTAAAGTCTTATCGCAAAAACATAGGGCGGTAAGACCATCCTCGAAAGACGTGGACCCGAAAGGGAAAAATAAGAACTCTCGTAACGGCAAGTACGTCCATCACGGGGGGGAAGATCTCCAGGGGGCGCATAACTATGCGATCAACTCGGATCAGGGTCGGACTACGGGCAACACATGGACTCGCAATCAAGGGTATGACGAAAACACCTTCTGCGAGTTCCACCAATCCCGAGGACATTCCACAACCAACTGCAAAGTCTTGGGAGCAAGACTGACCGCGACGCTACTCGTTGGAGAGCTCTCGGAAGTAACTAGCGTCAAGGATCTAATCCTCGATTCTGATCGCCCTCCAAAGATCGATTCTGATCGTCTTCCAAAGACGGACAGAAATCCGTCCGCTTAAAAATCCCCTCAACAAAACCAGCTTGGGGATAAACGCGGCAGGAGGCCAGACGACAAAGGGAACGATAACAATCGCCGCAGAGTCAATATGATCATCGGAGGATCACAATACTGCGGCGACACTGTGTCGGCCATCAAGGCTTACCAACGGAAGGCGGAGTCAAGCGCAAATTGGTCTACATGGTCTCCTCCCCGAGATGGCCAAAATTGCTCGATCACCCTTCACAAAGGAAGAGGCCGGCGGCATCGATCAACCTCACTTCGCCCCGCTCGTCATAGATCTCGTTATACGAGACTTAGAAGTCGGAA
>NW_013620816.1:0-770 GCF_000695525.1 Brassica oleracea var. oleracea
TTTCGTTCGTGTTTCAGGTATATAGGTGATTGAGCGCGTTAGGAACCGTTGGCATGTGCATACTGGAATTTCAAGGGATTTTTATATCCATCTGAAGGGGTTAGAGCGCAGAACGAACAACGGATCGAACCGAGACGCGAAGAAAAGGAATAAAAAAGAATCCATTGATCGATGGGTTTTTCAATCAAAACCCATCGATCGATGGAAGATCATGCGCCGGGAGTTTTCTTTTAAACCCATCGATCGATGCTTTATAGCCCATAAACCCATCGATCGATGCATCCTCGCTGTGTCCAGCTTCACCCACTTTCTCCACTTCACCTACTGCATCCACTCGTCTTTCATGACTCCACCAACTTCCTCCACTACACCTACTGCATCCACTCGTCTTTCATGATGAAATTGGAGCCTTTGTCGAAAAAGGAGGGTCCTTGGCCGATTATAAATAGGGAGGACGAGCTCCATATGAAAGGACACCATCTTAGAGATCAAAACTTGAGAGAAAATAGATTTGTGAGTGTTTTTCTAGTTTGAAGATTTGTTTGAGTTTGAAGTTTGTAGAAGAAGAAGAGAATCCCTTTCTCTTCCCAGAGAAGCTTCTAAACCCTCTTTATTTCTTTATTTTCTTTTTTAATGTCAATTATGAATTCTGTTTTTTGTTCCATGTGTGAGTAATCTACTAGTTACGCTAGGCTGATTCAAAGGAATCCATGAATCCATGAAACTGATGTGTTAAAGAAAGGGGTAAATCATTTAGTTCTTCATCTAGA
>NW_013620816.1:816-998 GCF_000695525.1 Brassica oleracea var. oleracea
CTTGATCATTAGGAAGTTCAACACACCAAAAGTGATAGTTAAACTCCTGAAAAGAATCTAGATGAGCAAGTCTTCGTAACCAACGAGAGTTGTTGTTTTGGAATTTGTGAACAAATCGAACCTGTTAAAATGCAGGTTTAGAATTATGAATATGGCGAGAGTTGATATTTAAGATTCTAAAA
>NW_013620817.1:0-998 GCF_000695525.1 Brassica oleracea var. oleracea
ATCAAAATCAAAACCCACAATCAAAATCAAAACCCGCGCAGGTGCGCTGATCAAACTCTAGTTTCAGTTAAAATTTGTTTTTCTTGTTAAGAGGTTTATTAGTTTCCTTCTTTCAGTTGTACAAAATTCTTTTAATTGTATTATTTAGTTTATTTATTAAATATTATCTCTATTATTAAAAGAGAAGTACCAATAAAAAATAACCCTTAGTTTTCAAAGTTATTGACATTATCATGCCACTGAGTAATTATGAAACTTACCTATATTAATGCTTGTCTTTTTCAGTTAGATTAATATGTTGTCCTAAAATAAATAGTATCAACTAAATCATTGTTATCGAAATTATAGCTTTCCAAAAGACATGATTCACTAATCAACTAAGTCAATATCGAAATCATTCATTCTAAGATAAAAAAAAAACTCTTGCTACTTCCCAAATTCAAACTTGATAGGTTTTTAGCAACAAAATAATCAAATAATACCATATATTAATACTTAATTAAAAAGAAATAAATAACTATATAATAAAATCTTCCGCTACTTTCCAAATTCAAACGCGATAGGGTTTTTTGCAACAAAATAGTCAAATAATATCATATATTAATACTTAATTAAAATTAAAATAAAACAATATAGCTATATAATCCGCGCGTAGCGCGGACACAGACCTAGTTAATTTAATAGCTGCCGACTTGTAACTTGTAACCTCTCTTCGATCTTAAATTGATGGTGTTGATATAACGTGTAACAAAAAGTTAACAAGGTAAATGTAAAACAAAAACAACAACAACTTAAGTTTGAATTTTGAGCATGTTTCTACAAGAGAACAACAACAATGTGTCTAGAAAGAGAAATGCTTTCTAAATACTATCATGATTATTTTAAAACAAATACATTTTTTTTATAAAATTACTAGCTTTAGTCGAGTCTTAATCTATACTAATAAAGCAGGATCCTATTGTCCTTTTTACCTTAGCCTGCCATTTTCTTTACTAACA
>NW_013620818.1:0-997 GCF_000695525.1 Brassica oleracea var. oleracea
CCATCAAGTGAATCTCATTCTAAATGAATCAGTACAAATATTAACTCTATTGAAAAACAATGGGCTATCCATATAAGATTGTTAAACTAATAACAAGTCATATAAGAATAATTTCAAATAATATTGCTTAACGAGTTTGATTTAACGTATCTTTAATTTTTAAACTCAATTTTCATCTAAGAAGTCAATCATTATTTTTACATACACTGAAAAATTATCTTGATAATTTAAAACAAGAGGTTAAAAAATATCTAATATTTTACCTTTGGAACCTTAGAGTTTAATAGTAAATGATAAACAATGACTTGGAAAAAACAATAGTTTGAATACTCATATTATTGACGATTTTATAAATATGATAATTTATACAGAATACAATGAGACTGGCTGTAATCATCCTATGACTAGTAAATAGATTATAACTTATGCTAATAATATTAGCATGGAGCGTATGAATTTGAGTTTTGTATCAATCACTAAAGTTTTGGAATCAAAATTGTGAACATTTTTTATTTTATGTTTACAATTTGTAGATTTGGCTTCCAATTTTTTAATAGATTACAACCCTTTACTTTTGGAAAATTAACTGTTTAATACAAATATTTTTTTTTCATCAGTTCCAGTTTCATTTCTATGAAATTATATCTGTATAATTTATATACTAGCTATGGTTTAGCTATAAAATTTGTTCTAGTAGTAAATTCTTACAAAATTGAGATAAGCGATATAAGACAATTAATACTCGATTAAATTCACATTCTTAAACCCAAATTTATGTAAGATGATGGAGCCTATTAACATTTACATAAAATAGAGAATATGAATAAACCAGGGTTAAATTCGATTGGTAGGTTATTTCTTAATCATAAATAACTTAAAACAATGCATACCATCATGGGATAAACTCTGTGCCCCTAAGGATGAAGGAGGGTTGGGTTTTAAAGATCTCACAGATTTCAATACAGCAATGCTGGGGAAACAACTATGGAGGCTGATA
>NW_013620819.1:0-514 GCF_000695525.1 Brassica oleracea var. oleracea
TAAAGTCAAGCTTGAGGGGGAGTGTTGAACTGAAGAGAAGATAGAGCCTGTACAACAATAGGGCAAGCTCTAGAAGATGTCAAGAAGAGTTCAATCAAGCTTCAGAGGTGTTCTGAAGTAGTTATCTTGTGAAGTTAAGTCAAGGAAAGACTTAGACTGATCATGTGAAGGCTTTGGAGGAGTTAGAGAGAAGATGGAAGTGTGGTGCAAAGATAGGGCCAGTACGGCCATGGTACGGCCTAGGGCGATCCAAGAAGGTGTATGGGTCAACCATAGAAGATGTTTGGATGAAGGTGCAGATATAGGGCGAGTGTACGGACCTCAAGGCCGTACAGAGACCGTACATCCAATCCGTTTTGGCCATCACCCGGATCAGCCTTGTTCAGATTTGTGCAATGTGTGGGCGCGGGTTAAGTTTCCTATAGTGACCGTTGGAGTGTGAGAGGCAAGGAGAATATACCAAAGGGATAAGAGTGAGCTGTATGTGCAAGCTGGAAAGGTAAAGGTGCTTTAC
>NW_013620819.1:546-997 GCF_000695525.1 Brassica oleracea var. oleracea
AAGCAATCTGAGCTCGACATTCAGTCAAAAGTCACCAGCTATCACCAGAACATCAAAGACCACTCTTCTCTCATCCTAGCCATTCAATCTATCTTTTATTTACAGCCTTAGGATCTAGGTTTGTGATCTGAGTTGTGTAAAGGCATATATAAGCCTCTAATGATCATTTTGTAATCTTTAAGTGAGTAAGGGGGGAAACCCTTCTCCTTCATGTTCTATGAAAGTCTGTTCTTGATACTAAGTCTCTAATCTATTCTCTAAGTCTCTCAGTCTCTTTAATCTTGTTACCTAGTCTCTTTCATACTCTAAATCTCTCCCCATACTCCTAAGTCTCAAATCTGTTCACATAAACTCTCCTAAACACTTTCTCACACCACCTTGAGTGAATCCTTATAAAAATCTCATTTAGGATCATGAAATGGCTTGCTATCTTCAATCTCCCCCTCTCTTG
>NW_013620820.1:0-997 GCF_000695525.1 Brassica oleracea var. oleracea
TTGATTTGTCAATACTTCGATTGTGTGCGACTGGAAGTAGGGACGCATTTTTCTTGCCGATGTTACAACGGCGAGAGCCATCTTCTCAAGGGTGGGGTATCGAGTCTCTGGATCAGTCATGCGCTTGCTCGTGTAGAAGATAGGTTTCTGTTCTCCTCGATCCTCTCGGATGAGGACGCTGCTGACCGCGGTTGAGGATACGGCGATATAGAGTGAGAGTGTATCGCCAGTTTCGGGTTTGGATAATACGGGAGGAGTTGTAAGATACTCCTTGAGTTGTTTGAACGCCTCTTCGCACTTCTCGTCCCAGATGAAGCGTTTGTTTCCTCGCAACAGCTCGTAGAAAGGAAGGCATTTGTCCGTGGATCTGGAAATGAAACGGTTCAGGGCCGCGATCCTTCCTGTAAGTCGCTGGACTTCTCTGCTGGTTTTTGGGCTGGGAAGATCAAGTATGGCATAAATCTGTTTAGGATTTTCCTCAATTCCTCGCTGGGTGACGATGTACCCTAAAAACTCTCCTGAGGTGTTGCCGAAAGTACACTTGGCTGGGTTGATTTTCATACCATATTCGTTCAACGTCTTGAAGCATTATTTAAGATGATCCAGATGGTCTGTTGCGTGGAGTGATTTTACCAGCATGTCGTCGATGTAGACTTCCATCGTGTTCCCTAATTTGGTCGGCGAACATTCGATTGATGAGTCTTTGATAAGTCGCACCCGCGTTCTTGAGACCGAACAGCATTACTTTGTAACAGTACGTCCCTCTATCGGTGATGAACGCCGTCTTATCTTGATCATCCGGATGCATCATGATCTGATTGTAACCAGAAAATGCGTCCATGAAAGTCAGGAGTTCATTCCCAGCAGTCGACTCGACGAGTCTGTCGATATGCGGGAGGGGGTAACTGTGTTTTGGACAAGCTCTGTTCAAATCGGTAAAATCGACGCAGACGCGCCACTTCCCGTTCTTCTTCTTTACGACGACCGGGTTAGCTAG
>NW_013620821.1:0-997 GCF_000695525.1 Brassica oleracea var. oleracea
AACTTCTTCGCCTTCTAATCAAACCAGGATGAATCGCGATGTGAGAAGCTGTAATTTGATACATAAAGTAGTGGAGAATATCCAGGAAGTTGAATAAATCTCATAGGAGTTAGGATGAAGAAGTTATCCCACTTTCAAATAAGGTGATCTCAGTTTTCATGTTTGGGAATATGTCAACTTCTTTGTCATTCTAATCAAACCAGGATGAATCGCGATGTGATACGCTGTATTTGGATACATAATATAGTGGAGAATCACCAGGAAGTTGAATAAATCTCATAGGAGTTAGGATGAAGAAGTTATCCCACTTTCAACTCAGGTGATCTCAGTTTTCCTGTTTAGGAATATGACAACTTCTTTTTCATTCTAATCAAACCAGGATATATTACGATGTGAGAAGCTGTCTTTGGATCCATAAAGTAGTGGAGAATCACCATGAAGTTGAATAATTCTCATAGGAGTTAGGATGAAGAAGTTATCCCACTTTCAAATCAGGTGATCTCAGTTTTCCTGTTTAGGAATATGACAACTTCTTTTTCATTCTAATCAAACCAGGATGAATCGCGATGTGAGAAGCTGTATTTTCATACATAAAGTAGTGGAGAATATCCAGGAGGGTGAATAAATCTCATAGGAGTTAGGATGAAGAAGTTATCCCACTTTCAAATCAGGTGATCCCAGTTTTCTTTTTTGAGAATATGACAACTTCTTTGTCATTCTAATCAGACCAAGATGAATCACGATGTGAGGTGCTGTATTTGGATCTATAAAGTAGTGGAGAATCACCAGGAAGTTAAATAAATCTGATAGGAGTTAGGATGAAGAAGTTATCCCACTTTCAAATCAGGTGATCCCAGTTTTCCTATTTGGGAATATGACAACTTCTTTGTCATTCTAATCAAACCAGGATGAATTGCAATCTGAGAAGTTGTATTTGAATTCTTAAAGTGGTGGAGAATCACCAGAAAGTTGAATATATCTCATAGGAGCTAGGATG
>NW_013620822.1:0-997 GCF_000695525.1 Brassica oleracea var. oleracea
ATTTCTCAGGTACAATGGTTAAGAAAACTAAGGGAAAGTCGGATGATAAGAGGAAGAACTTGAAAGGCAAGAGTCTTCGTTGAGAGGAAACGCTTTAGCCTCGGAACGAGCTGGTTCTGGGACACAAAGGACTTCTCGACAGCAAACCGTGGCTGCAAAGAAGGCAAAGGAGCAAGAGAAAAGGGCAGGAAAGAGTATAGCAGTTGCCACAGATGAGGAGAGTGGCGATGAAAGTGCAGATGAGCAGGCTCCTACAAAGAGGGCCAAGATGTCCAAGGAGAAGGAGGTTGCTGATGATAGAGACAGGGCAAAAACTCCATCTGAGGAAGACCTGTATCATCATTTGCTGAATGGGGTAACTTGGACTCCAACCAGATTCGCTGACCTTGATTTGCTGAAGGAGGTGGGTCTCGATTCTTATATTGAGGCAATGCTGGGGTTTTTGGTTGCTAAAACTAGGTAATTCGCTGACAGCTCTTACGACCGAGGCTTTGATAATCTCTTGTAATGATCGCAACGCTCTTATGCGGATTCGAAATAAGATCTACCTTTTCTATAAATTTGTGGAGCAAAATAAAGTTCAAGGTCAATGGGAGAGAGTACAACATGAACTTCAAAGACATTGGGAGAGTCATGGGTTTCCAAGACTTGGCAGACTACTCCCTCCCCAAGTGTGAAAACCTCCCCACTCAGCTTTGGAAGTTAATCACTGGAAACAAGCACTCTACCGGGGCTGACAAGAACTCACATATCCGGCACCCATCTGTACGCTACCTCCATAGGATGCTCGTCCATGCATTCTACCCATGGAAGAAATCTGGTAGTGTCACCGAGGAAGACATGTGACTGCTCTGCCTGGCTATCTGCCCCTACGCCCCACTTGGAACGTTGCCCCCTCCCAGCAACGACATCTATGCTTCTTTCGGGATGGTCAGCTTCATCGTGAATCATCTCGAGCACTACAGAGACTGATTCGCAACCAAAGGTTGGGATAGGC
>NW_013620823.1:0-798 GCF_000695525.1 Brassica oleracea var. oleracea
CGACCTCACGTGGTCGCTGCGAGACGTCGCTCTGATCGACAGAAAACTCGAGCAACCTCACGTGGTCGCTGCGAGACGTCGCTCTGATCGACAGAAAACGCGAGAGACCTCACGTGGTCGCTGCGAGACGTCGCTCCGAGAGCGACTCTCGAGCTCCGGACACCGAAAATGCGGGCGACTTGGACCAGTCGCTCTGATCTTGTCGCTCCAGCTGGAGTGACCTCGTGGCGTTGCTGCGGAAGCTCGCTCCCACGCTCGATTCTTTGCATTGACCGGATCGATGAACCACCTGAACACTACTTCAACACTTTTCCTTTTTTTTTTATGAAATATGATGAAAATGAAAATACCAATGCAATATGTACAAGGATACGCATTAGACTTCCTCCCAAGTGAGCTTGTTTTAAGTCTCTAGCTTGACTTTGCCTCCTTTTGGATTAGGCTGGGGTAGGATCAGACAATGGAGTTGAAACTTCATCTTCCTCAGGTGCATCTGCCATGTAGAGCTTAACCCTTTGCCCATTGACTGTGAAGTCTCTTCCATCAGTACTCCACAAAACTATTGCTCCACATGACTTAACCTCTTTGACCTTGAAAGGACCGGACCACCTTGACTTAAGCTTTCCTGGAAACAACTTCAGTCTTGAGTTGTAGAGAAGAACTTGATCTCCTTCTTTAAACTCTCTCTTTAGGATATTCTTGTCATGGAAAGATTTAGTCTTCTCCTTGTAGATCCTTGAGTTTTCGAAGACATCCATTCTTATCTCATCAAGCTCATGTAGCTGAAAAAGCCTTTTC
>NW_013620823.1:858-997 GCF_000695525.1 Brassica oleracea var. oleracea
GTCGATGGCAAGCTTTCCCGTACACTAGGTTGAAAGGTGTGGTCCCCAGAGGTGTCTTGTAAGTTGTCCTATAAGCCCAAAGCACATCATCTAGCTTAACTGACCAATCCTTCCTTGTAATCCCCACAATCTTCTCCAG
>NW_013620824.1:0-997 GCF_000695525.1 Brassica oleracea var. oleracea
TTTGTTTCCCCCTCCCCTCTTTAGCCATTAATGTTACCTAATCATGTCCAGCTAAAATATTTATCATGTTTCAGTTTGTTTTTCCAAAAAATTAGGTTTACAGAAGTTATATACCACATTAAAATCATATATAATTTTTACTTGCTTGGTTTGGACAACTAGAATTTTCAGGTTATTAGGTTTTTAACCATAAACAATGGTTGTATTTTTTAATATAAAATTGCCTATTTTATTTTACTTGGTTAGATAATCGATTTACTAAAAACATAGAATGTACTAATTTAACTTTGGTAATTTTGATAAAACATTTTTATTATATTTTATGTGAACCCAAATTGTATTATTTACCCAGAGGAGTTGAAAATACAGGAGTTATAAATAATTAGAAATAAGAAAGCAACTGTTATAAAAATGTGCTTGTTTATCATTTATAAATAATAATAAGAAAGACCTTGTTATTTTTATATTATTATTAATCAGTTTGATACTAGCGGCTTGATCCCCGTAACTAGTTACTAGATAATCCCAATTCGAAAATCCATGATCAATGATTTGACTTCACTATATGTTGTTTCATTGTAGCTGACTTAAAGAACTATCTGAAGCTATAGGGGCATCAGATTTCTCATCGTAAAAGTGAACATTGTGAGCTACTTAAAAGGGTACCAGAGAAACAGTAAATATCTATTGCATTATGACAAAAATACTTTTTTTATAATCTAACAGCAACTAAATACAGTTTGGTTAGAATCAGGTTAATCATAGGGTGTTTAATTAATATTTTATAAATTTTATGTGTTATATATACAAATAGACTTTGATCAAAGAAAAAATAGACAAATCGACTTTCATTATAACTGGAAAGTAATCTTTTAATTTTAAATGTAACCTTTTTATTTTACAAGTATTAAATTTTTTATTTATTAAGTTCTTAATGAATGCATACATAATTTTTAAAATTGCAATGGATTAAAATAAGTATGTTCATCGAAAGGCA
>NW_013620825.1:0-997 GCF_000695525.1 Brassica oleracea var. oleracea
TTCTTGACAAACGTTAAATAAAACTTTTAAGTAATTCTTTTTTTTTTTTTAATTATACAGGGTATCCTGACCCCACAGAAGTGGTCCAGATTAGTCACGTGCTGCCACATGTCGGTCCCCTATCCCTGGCGATGCCGAAATGTTAATTCCCCAGTGACCGAGACTCGAACCCTGGTGGCTTCACCGTATTGGACTTTTTTCCTCATGTTAATCACCACCAGACCACAAGCCTTGGTTTTTATGTAATTCTTTACCAGTGTTTCTCTGACTTCAGTAGATTTAAGTTTTGTAAGTAAATATATGGCTTTAGTAAGAATATAATTTTTTAAGAATGTAATTTCTCTTTAGTGGTTCTTATTAGAAAGCACTAAATTTAATCTTATTGTGTGTTTATATATTATTTTGTAATTTTTAACTATTACAATAAATTTTATAATTTGTTATATTTTCAAAGAAAAACTCGCTAGCTAAAAATTTATGTATCGTGTAATAGTTGGATCCATTTAAATATTTTATCGTTCTTAATCTTTTCTTTTATAAATTTTGATACAAGTTTATGTTGGAACAAAATATGAAAAAACAGCCAACATGAAACAGCTAAGATCATTTCCGAAGCATCTCATGAGCAATAAGAATATTATCAGAGATCAACCTTCCTGCCACAAAAACCGACTGGGTCTCTGATATGAGGGAGGGTAAGCATATCTTCAATCGCTGACACAGAACCTTCGAGATAATTTTATACCCAACATTACATAGGCTGATTGACCCATCCTTGTGGGTCTCTCTGTTTTTGGAATCATACATATATTAGTAATATTTAATCATGTATCCATTTCTCCCGAGACCAAAAAATTATTCACCATCTCTACTAAATCATTCTTAATAATATGCCATGAGTGTTGGAAGAACAGAGCTGTCATGCCATCCGGCCCTGGCGCCTTTTCTGTGTGCATCATAAACAAAGCCTCTTTAACCTCCTCCTCCGTCGCTAGCC
>NW_013620826.1:0-997 GCF_000695525.1 Brassica oleracea var. oleracea
ACAAACAAAACTACCTGAAACTAAACAGCCTTTAATAGAGCCTTACCTCTACACAAACATATGGTAATTGGAACTCCTATAGTGAATAACGCAGACAACTCAAGTACAAAAACCCTATGCTAGTTCATGGTAGGAAACTTGGATAGCTTCTGGATGGTCTAATATATCACCTGTCTTTTATAGATATGTTTGGGTCAACCCAATTTGAAGGATTTAAAGACCTTCCTTAAATAATATCGGTTTGACACATTTTACTAAATCAAATGGATTTTTTTGTTGGATTGGGATCCGCCTGGTCCGCTGCAGTATGGTGATTCCTATGATGTTTTTAGAGTTTTTCTTGAATCTGAAAAGTCGCATGGTCTGTCTCCAGAGTTGAGTTTGGCTTGATGCCAAATCCGAATCTTCCAAATAAGGCAAGTGTAGAATTGGTTTGACTGGTTTTGCTCATATCTTGAGATTTCCGTGACCATTCACCTGATTTTGGGCTTATTGGCTTGGCAAGAGGTCCATATTCACCAACCGTTGCTAAAAAAAAGAAAGATTCACCAACCAATAGTATTTTGTTAGATCATATTCCATATCTTCGAAAAAGGAAACAAAATAATAAATATTTGCTAAGTTATATTATATTTTTAAAATAAGAAAGATAAAATAAATAAAAAATAGTAGTAGTTGCGAAAACAAAAAAAAATGATTTTAAAAAAAAAATATTTTTAACGTGCCGCTAGCAAAACACTAAACCCTAAATAATAAACCATATATAAACCCTTCGATAAATCCTAAATCACAAACACTAAATATTAAATATTAAAAACACCAAACCTTTAATCCTAAACACTAAACCCTTTGATAAATCATAAACCCTGAGGTTTATGGTTTACCCAAGGGTATAGAATTTAAAGATTAAGATTTAGGGTTTAGTGTTTTGCTGACATTGAGTAGCGTGAGTACACACGCCACCGCGTACTCAAGGAAGAGGAGAGTGAAGGCGGAG
>NW_013620827.1:0-253 GCF_000695525.1 Brassica oleracea var. oleracea
GGCAGAAGTGAGGGCCGTAAAGTCTCAAATCCATCATGCTACTAGTGATGCCCCCGAAATCGATCGACTGTTGGAAGGAGCTCGGACGACCCCTTTTACCAATCGCATTTCGGACATGAGGGTGTCCGATCCGGGAAAAATCAAAGTACCGAAGTACGATGGTACGGCCGATCCAAAAGCGCACCTTCAGGCTTTCCACATCGCGATGGGAAGAGCTAGACTGAAGGACGGCGAAAAGGATGCCGGCTACTGC
>NW_013620827.1:269-997 GCF_000695525.1 Brassica oleracea var. oleracea
GCTACTGCCGCCTGTTCGTTGAAAACCAGGAAGGAGCAGCACTTGAATGGTTCGCACGCCTTCGTCGTAGCACCATCGGGAGTTTCCGACAGCTCGCATCGGAATTTCTCAAGCAATACTCTGTATTCATAGACAGAGAAACTTCCGATGTTGACCTCTGGAGTCTCTCCCAGAGGGAAGACGAACCCCTCCGAGGATCGGGGACTAATGGTTACGTTCAGACGAACAAGTTCTTCGTGAGGCTTAGGATGTTAAACTATATAATCTAATCTCTCCTTAATACATTTACATAAGAAAGTGGATAACTCTCGACAAACCACGAACGATCCAGGACGCCCTCTAGAAAGCAACGGACTACATCATAGTAGAGAAGGAAACTAAAGTCTTATCGCAAAAACATAAAGCGGTAAGACCATCCTCGAAAGACGTGGACCCGAAAGGGAAAAAGAATAACTCTCGTAACGGCAAGTACCTCCATCACGAGGGGGAAGATCTCCAGGGGGCGCATAACTATGCGATCAACTCGGATCAGGGTCGGACCACGGGCAACACATGGACTCGCAATCAAGGGTATGACGAAAACACCTTCTGCGAGTTCCACCAATCCCGAGGACATTCCACAACCAACTGCAAAGTCTTGGGAGCAAGACTAGCCGCGAAGCTACTCGCTGGAGAGTTCTTGGAAGTAACTAGCGTCAAGGATCTGATCCTCGATTCTGATCGCCCTC
>NW_013620828.1:0-997 GCF_000695525.1 Brassica oleracea var. oleracea
AGTGTGTGGAGAACGGGCATATCGAAGTGGAGCATGTGCCGGGTGTTAAGCAGAAGGATGACATCCTTACCAAGCCATTAGCAAGGATTATGTTCAAGCAAATGAGGAGCTTAATCGGAGTTCAAAAAATTGATCTCCCTAATTCAAGTTGGAATTAAGGGGGTGAATGTTGGATAATTCCAAGCTTGTGGAAACTTAACATATTATTAGATGTTTAATATGTTAAGATAAAATAAGGAAACTTAGAAATAGGAAAAGGAAGTTTCTATTTAGGTTAGGTTTGTGTTTTCCATATCCCACACGTTAAAGGGAATTGTCTTTCATATAAATATAGGTCTAATGGAGAGGTGTTCCATATGATCTGAGCTAATAAGAAAAGTTGTTTTTATAACTCCTTGTGTTTCTAAGAGATCTGAAAACAAAGCAAAAAGCGACAGACTTGGCAGATGCTGGATTTGGTGTTTCCTTTTTGATCACAATGTTTTTTCTGATAGAGCAGTGCTTACTGTACCAATTCTTTCCTTTATATGTCGTAGTGGAAGTGACTAATATCCTTGATGATTACTACCACATATAGATGTTTAATCAGTTCCTTCTCTATATTTTTCTTTTAAGCTGCAGAAGAGAAATGAACATATGCCCTTTAAAAAGAAAGAGCTACTCTAATTTAAAACCATATACATGACATAATTATCGTGATAAGTACCATAATAGACTTAAAAAGGAAGAAAACTAGACAGCATTCTTTTGTACCTATTAACCATCTTAGTCTCCTCATTCTCAGAGAAGTGCTTTGGTGCAGGCTCAGTTAGAACAGTTTCCATTTAAGGTAGTATTGCAAGATATGAATGAATCAAGAAAACAAAGTCCACAAGTCTCACTTAAAAGTCGAAAAAAATAAAGCATCAGATTTAACAACACTAAAATGATCAAACATCAAACTTAAAGAAAGCACTACAAGAAAACACATGATTAACGACGAAAATTAACGAGGAAA
>NW_013620829.1:0-996 GCF_000695525.1 Brassica oleracea var. oleracea
CGATGTCACTGAACCTTCTGTTCAAACATCTAACAGGAGATCTAAACAGCCTGCTTACCTAAAATATTACTATTGTAATGCAATAGGATCTTCAACCCTTCATGAAATATCTCAATTCTTATCGTATGGCAAGATTTCTCCTTTATACTTATCTTTTTTAGTTGCCATCGATTAAATCAAAGAACCCAAAACCTATTATGAGGCAAAGAAACTTCTGGTTTGGGATGATCCAATGGACGTTGAGATTGATGCTTTGGAAGGAACTGGCACTTGGGAAATCTGCACTCTTCCTCCGGACAAAACTCCTATTGGTTGCAAGTGGGTTTTCAAAGTAAAATTCAACGCTGATGGTACAGTCGAGCGGTATAAAGCACGGTTGGTTGCCAAGGGTTTTACTCAGCAGGAAGGAGTAGATTATCATGAAACCTTCTCCCCTGTGGTCAAGCTTACTACTGTAAAGCTTATTCTTGCCCTTTCAGCCATTCATAATTTCTCCTTGCACCAATTGGACATCTCTAACGCCTTCTTGAATGGGGATCTTGATGAAGAGATTTATATGCAATTACCTCCGGGATATGCATCACGAAAGGGGGACTCATTGCCTCCTCATGCTGTTTGTAAGCTTCACAAATCCCTCTATGGACTCAAACAAGCATCAAGGCAATGGTTACTCAAGTTCTCTACTACTCTTACATCTTTGGGCTTCATTCAAACTTACTCTGATCATACGTGCTTTCTCAAGCATGCACCCTCTTTGTTCCTCTGTGTTATTGTCTACGTGGATGATATTATTATCTGCAGTAACAATGACACGGCCGTTGATCTCCTCAAGACTCAGCTCAAGTCTTGTTTCAAACTTCGTGATCTTGGTATCATGAAATATTTTCTCGGTCTTGAGATTGCGCGATCTACTGAGGGCATTCATATATGTCAGCGTAAGTATGCACTTGATCTTCTTGATGATACGGGCTTACTTGGCTGCAAGCCTTCTTCCAT
>NW_013620830.1:0-996 GCF_000695525.1 Brassica oleracea var. oleracea
ACGACAACAGTTTACAATATGAGAAAACTATAATTGTTGCAAACTTGGGCTTTTTTTCATATAACGTGATGAATTTCATTTAAAAATGAAACCCATAACGCACTTGTAGGCCTGACCCTCAGAAGAAGCCGAAGAAGCAAGAGCTTCCGACCTTCATAAATATATATTAGGTTCGACCATCAATGTACAAAGTATCATTTTAAAATATCATTTAGCTTAGTGGTATAAATGTTGGTGTTTATATCTCAATAACCCGGGTTCGAGCCATAGACTTGACATTTTATCACATTTTTTAAAAGTGGAGCCCAACAAAACGCTGACGTGGCGCGCTGAGGAGTGAGAAAAAACTCATCTATTATAATATAGATTTGATCAGATTCATCAATCTAGAAGAAGGTCACAAGCGAGGAATTCCTAGAATCCCTTGGTTTAGCTGGCCGATCCTAAGCTTGGTTCCATAACCCCTTTGGTTAAGTTATTTATCGTTGCTTCCGCCCCATATCCAAATGACTTGATGCAGCACTCTGCAAACCAGTGAACCATTAAATCAAATAAAGAAAACATGTATTTAATCAACCATTGATCCACCAATCATTTCACCTATCTTTTCCTTTTCCTTTTTTTGAAACACAATTTCACCTATCTTTTCATATATTAACTTCTTTCAAGAAAAAGAAGCTCTAAACCTAATTTTCTGATTGTTAATCTTATTTTTTTTTTTGTCTCTTCTAAATCTAAACTCATGTTTAAAGATGTCTTTAAAAAGTTACTAGATACAGACCCGCGCTGTGCGCGGATATGGTTCTGCCAAATCTTTTTTTTTTTAAATATTTAGTAGTATATTATATTTATATAATATTTTAATGTTACTGATTTGTAAATAATACGTTTTAAAGATATATTGAATTGTGATGTTGTCACAACATATATTGTACATGGTGTTTTTTTATGTGCAGAAATTTTTAATATTGTACATAGTGTTTTTTTGTTATATAT
>NW_013620831.1:0-169 GCF_000695525.1 Brassica oleracea var. oleracea
AGCCATTGGAGAATCTTCCCCGGCGATAATTAGACCCCAGACGACGCATGCAGTGATGAAGAAGTCCAAGCTAAGTCAGATAACCGTTCGTCGTCGGGCCAGATCCTCTGGCGAGGAGCTCCCGGAGCGCCCTCCTGCGAAACAGCAGCGCTATCCGGGTATGTGTTTC
>NW_013620831.1:351-996 GCF_000695525.1 Brassica oleracea var. oleracea
TGTTGCCCCGTAGACTGTTCGCATATGGTGCGTACCCGACAAAGTTGCGAGTAAACATCTACTCAAAATCACACGTCATCGGTTATGTTGCTGCTGCTCTAAAGGGGACGGATGCGATGGACACTTTGATGGCTTCCCAGTTTCGGGGGATGTTTCAACTTCCCGTTGTACGTTGCCAGAACTCTACGAAGCTCATCGGTTGCCTCCTCAGCCGACAGCATGTTACGGCTCGCAGACATGAGTTCTGGTTCACCTTCGGGCCCGATCCACTACGTTTCTCGCTGGATGAATTCCGAGACGTTACAGGTTTGAAATGCGGAGCTTTCGATGTTAAGGATTCGGAAGCATCTGAATCTGTTCCTCCGACGATGTGGAACAAACTCTTTGATACGGCTGTCGGTAAGTTAACAGTCCTGAGTGTACTGCACATGTTGGGAAATGAATATCTAGCTGTGGAGAAACGGCTCCCTTTGGCTCTGATCGCGTTGGTTGATGGTGTTCTCTGCCCCAGTAACAAAGATCTTAAACTAACGCCCAGGTACGTTGAGATGCTGTCAGACGTTAAGAGCTTTTTAGCGTACCCGTGGGGTCGAGAGTTGTTCTTGACGACCGTGCCGCGTTTCCTGCCTCCCCTTGTTGTCGCAC
>NW_013620832.1:0-475 GCF_000695525.1 Brassica oleracea var. oleracea
AATTCTTTCCGGTTAAGGTTAAAGTCAAATATCATTTTTAATATGGAGTTCTTTTATTTTAGCTCCTTGCATATAATATTTTCTATAATTGTATGGAAATGTACGAACAATTAGGGATTTGCAACATTCCTTTGTGGCAATGGGATATTCATTTTTTTTTTCAAATCTCCTGGGTCAGAACTTTATTAGTTGTGTATATATATATATCATACTATCCTAATATCTACAGTTTTACAACCTAAACGTTTCAAAACTAGCAAAGAAAATGAGTGGCATGAATTTCATCTCTGACTTGAGCCAAAGAAGTCTTTGTGGAAGATGGGTGAAAGTCATAAAACTTTAAAAGCAGTATTCGGCTGCTGGTGAAGAGACCAGTGAAATGGTTTTCTTATGCTATATATTCTTTAAATCTTAAAAAAAACGAAATGTTACTTCTGCTAATCTATATAGGGGTGTTCAATTTTGATGTCGGTTC
>NW_013620832.1:600-996 GCF_000695525.1 Brassica oleracea var. oleracea
GTTTTATACCAAAATATACCATAAATATAATCTTTTATAACATTTTGTCTTTAATAACATTTTGTTTCAAAAAAAATTGATCTTTTATAATTTTGTAAATTTTACTTTATATAATTAAATATTGGCTTTAATAAAACACGAAGATACTTTCATTTTTAAATAGACTAAATTATTTTACAATTTGAAATTATTAGTAAACATATTAAGTTGATAACAATAATATTTTCTATAGAATAGAAAATTAGCAATCCATAATATTATTAACTAAATATTAGTGTACATATATGTCAGCGTAAAAAAATAAAATTATGTTTTTTTAATATGATAAAGATGAAATATATCTTTTGAGTTAAAACAAAATATTAAATTAGTAAAATAAAAATTTTAAGTATGAAG
>NW_013620833.1:0-995 GCF_000695525.1 Brassica oleracea var. oleracea
GAGCATCAACAATGGTTTGTGTTAAGAAATGGTTGTGTTCTCAACACAAGCTCTTTCCATAAACATAATAAGATAATGAAAAAAGATGAAGGAGAGCAGTAAAAGAAGGAAAAATACGAGAATACACACATTTTGTTTTAGAGATTTTTTGAGTGTTGTCAGCTTTTTACTGGTCTGTTTTTTTTTAATTTAAAACTTTATCATAAAGACAAACTAAACTAATATTATATTATGAGGAAAACTTGTGTTGAGAGTTGCTGATGCTCTTCTTACATATGAGGCTTTAGTATTATCAATTCTAAAAAGGAAAAACATAAAGAAAATTTGTCTTTAATTTGACAGATAACCAAGATAATGGAGACATAACATCTGATGGGTATCACAAGTACAAGGTTCTCCTTTTCACTTTCTATGAATATTCTTGTTCCCCAGTGTTAAATATTAGCTTATGATGACATGAAATGGTTGCAGGAAGATGTGCAGCTAATGGTGGAAACTGGATTAGATGCCTACCGATTCTCCATCTCTTGGTCTAGGCTTATACCGAGCAAGTCCTTTTTTCTTTTTTCTTTTACTTTGAAGGGATGAAGTTTCTTGAATTGTTATGATTTCATTCAATTTAGATGGAAGAGGTCCTGTTAACCCAAAGGGTCTGCAGTTTTACAAGAACTTCATCGAACTACTTGTAAACCATGGTGACACTTGAAGACCATATTTGGAAACTCAATTAGTATTATTTTTGTTTCTACGAACTGGACTTAAATAAAGTTACTACAGGGATTCAACCACATGTTACACTCTACCACTACGATCATCCTCAGTATCTCGAGAATGAATATGGAGGATGGCTCAACCGAAAAAGCATGTAGGCTTTAACAAAAAATCATAATTTTTTATACATATTTCTATAAAAAAAAATATTTGATGTTATTTGCTATCTTTGCAGCGAAGACTTTACTGCTTACGCAGATGTTTGCTTCAGAGAGTTTGGGAAC
>NW_013620834.1:0-995 GCF_000695525.1 Brassica oleracea var. oleracea
AAGATCAAGTGAGTCATATAAGTTTTGCAGAGTGTGAGATCCTTCTAACTCCACAAGCTTTATCTTATGGTTCTGAATCCTAAAATTTAACGCCATCTTCAAACCCACATTGCAAATCCTATATTTGTATGTTTTTCCAGGTTTCATCGTGAAAATCGGTTCACCGGTTCCATCCGGTTTTCCTGCTTTCCCATTGATCAAAACTCCTTCAGGCCGCCCGATTGACCGACCGCTATCAAGATTGTCCTTTAGAGCTACATGTGTTTTAGTGTACCAATCGCCTATAAGAACGGTGTAGTCATCCTCAGGATCAGCATATGGCACAGGAATGAGCGCTCTACTGTTGATTCGGAGGCCACCGAATCCACCGGCCGCACGTTGAAGACCTAAACTTGGGTAGTAGAAGTAACTACCGATCTGGTCCTTAGCTTGGAAATGGTACGTAAAGTTTTTACCCGGCGGGATGGGACATGTTGTTCCCGGCATGCCGTCTTGCCAAGAATTCTTCCTATGTTGCATTCCGCTCCTACATAAAACCGGAAACCTTCGTTAAACATTCTCAAATCTCTCTGTAGATACTTTTCTTTTAACCTAGCTTGCTACACAAGAAACTAATATATATCAATACCTAACTTGTGCAAGAAACAATATATAAATATGCTTTTGCTCACCACGTGAAGAGGAAAGGCTCGTCGAGATTGTTGATGACATTAATGACGATGTTATTGTTGGTAGTTGTGTTAAGATTGGGGCCGGGAAATTTATCGTTGATCATAATAGCTTTCTGAGGAATTCCGAGGGGTGAAATCCTGCCATACGTTACTTTCCACGTAAAAAATAAGTAAGGATCCTCAGCTTTTATTACTGTCGTTAAAACAGTAAGTAAAAATCCTAGGATCACACTCTTTCTTACCATCGCTCGCTTTAAATTCTTTTTAATGATACAAGCTTGAAGAAATTAACTCTACTTTTCTTTAAAAGGAGACTACTTCTGG
>NW_013620835.1:0-708 GCF_000695525.1 Brassica oleracea var. oleracea
TTTTGAGAAAAATTCAAAAATATGAAAAAACTGTTTTAATGCATAGTAGCATCCTTCACTAACATATGATGAAGGTGAAGGAGGTTTGGAACTTTTACTGTCTCTGTTTCCCTAGAAAATTGCGATTTTATAGTGGTTCGTCCACCAATTTAGGGAGTATTATGAAGTTTTACTAAACTAATTGACAAAAAATTAAAACGATGCCCTTGTGCCATGAAAGAGAGATTAATACACATTAATACAAATGTAGAATGTGTTTAGAAATTTTAAAACAACACCAAAGATCATAGGCTTCAGTATTAGAGCATTTACCAAATAAATCAATATATTTGTAGCGGTTAAACCCATTGATTTTGAGAAAAATTCAAAAATATGAAAATTCTGTTTTAATGCATAGTTTCATCCTTTACTATCATATGATGAAGATTAAAGAAGTTTGGAACCTTTGTTGTCTCCGATTTTTATAGTGGTTTGTCCACCAATTTAGGAAGTATTATGAAGTTTTACTAAATTAATTGACAAAAAATTAAAACGATGCCCTTGTGCCATGAAAGAGAGATTAATACACATTAATACAAATGTAGAATGTGTTTAGAAATTTTAAAACAACACCAAAGATCATAGGCTTCAGTATTAGAGCATTTACCTAGGTGGTAAAAACACATAGATTTTGAGAAAAATTAAAAAATATGAAAATTCTGTTTTAAT
>NW_013620835.1:834-995 GCF_000695525.1 Brassica oleracea var. oleracea
CAAAAAATTAAAACGATGCCCTTGTGCCATGAAAGAGAGTTTAATATACTTTGATACAAATGTAGAACGTGTTTAGAAATTTTAAAACAACACCTAAGATCATTGGCTTCAGTATAGAGCATTTACCGAAAAAATTAATATATTCGTAGGGGAACACCCAT
>NW_013620836.1:0-995 GCF_000695525.1 Brassica oleracea var. oleracea
CTGTGGATAAGAGTTTTAGCTGAGAAGTCTCTCATCAAAATATCAACTAACGGATCTGTAATCATGCATAAGTTGGTTGAACAAATGGCAAGAGAAATGATCCGTGACGACAGTTCTTTGTCTCGAAAATTCCTCAGAGATCCTCAGGATATTTGCTATGCACTGACTAATTTCAGAGATGTAAGCATTAATAGACAATTCTTTGACCTGTTCTAACCTGACCGGTTTTTGACTATGTGTTTTTCTTTTCTTGTCTTGATATCATCAGGGAGGTGAACAAACTGAATGCATGTCCCTACACTCGTGTAACCTGGCCTGTGCATTTTCCATGAAGGCCAGTGTCGTTGGCCATATGCATAATCTCAAGTTTCTCAAAGTCTACAAGCATGTAGATTCCAGAGAGTCAAAGCTGCAACTCATTCCAGACCAACATCTCTTGCCTCCTAGCCTAAGGCTATTCCATTGGGATGCATTCCCCTTGAGAACCCTGCCTTCTGATGCTGATCCATATTTTCTTGTTGAACTCAATCTCCGTCACAGTGATTTAGAAACGCTCTGGAGTGGAACACCGGTAATCTTTCTCTTACATTCTGCAGCTAATTTATGTCATGTGTGATTCTGATCCAACCTTTGTTGTAATTGTATCTTGCTTAGATGTTGGAGAGTTTGAAGAGACTAGATGTAACAGGATCTAAGCATCTCAAGCAACTTCCAGATCTTTCAAGTATCACTAGTCTTGAGGAACTGGCTTTGGAACACTGCACAAGACTAAAAGGCATTCCAGCGAGTATTGGAAAAAGGTCTAGCATAAAGAAGCTCAAGTTATCTTACTGTGGAGGTCTTAGAAGTGCCTTGAAGTTTTTTATACGGAAACCTACAATGCAGCAACATATTGGATTGGAGTTTCCAGATGCAAAAGTGAAGATGGATGCACTTATAAACATATCTATTGGTGGAGACATAAGTTTTGAGTTCTGTTCAAAATTTAGAGGAAC
>NW_013620837.1:0-995 GCF_000695525.1 Brassica oleracea var. oleracea
TTTGTGGCAATGTGGATCGCTGACTTGTTATCACAGAAGAGCTTAGCAGTATGCTGAACTTTGATCTTCAAATCCGTAAGCAGCTGCTGCAACCAGATAAGCTCACAAGTCGCCAAAGCCATACTCCGATACTCAGCTTCGGTACTACTTCTGCTTACTGTCTGCTGCTTCTTACACTTCCAACAAATCAGTGATTTTCCAAGATAAACGCAAAATCCAGTAACAGAACGTCGAGTATCCGGACATGAAGCCCAATCTGCATCAACAAAGGCATTCAAGCAGGTCTCTGAATTAGCTGCATAGAAAAGACCTTGACCTGGATTAGACTTCAGATATCGGAGGATCCGTTGAGCAGCCTGATAGTGTACATCAGTAGGAGCCGAGAGATATTGACTCAGACGATGCACAACATATGTTATATCAGGACGAGTTATCGTGAGGTATAGTAACCGTCCTACTAGCTCACGATAAGATGTAACATCAGTCAACAAAACACCAGTAGTAGCACTCATAGGAATGGAAGGATCCATAGGTACAGCGCATGGTTTCGAAGCAAGTAGCCATGTATCAGCAAGAAGATCCAAAGTATACTTTCGCTGAGAAACAGAAATACCCGTAGAGTTCCGTGCTATCTCAAGACCAAGAAAGAACCGAGCTTGACCCATGTCTTTGATCTTGAACGCTTGATGAAGAATCTTCTTTACATCAAGAACAGCTTGAGGATCATTGCTGGTGATTAGAATATCATCAACGTAGACAAGCAATGCAATGAAAGACGATCCAGAGGTCTTCACAAAAAGAGAGTGATCACCCGGAGAAGGTGAGAAACCATTAGCTAGGAGGACTGAAGAGAAACAGTTATACCATTGCCTAGATGCCTGCTTAAGGCCATAAAGTGACTTGTGAAGATGGCAAACCGGGTTTGGAGGCAAAACAACGCCAGGGGGAGGTGTATAGCCCAAAGGTAAGCTCATATATATTTCTTCATCAAGTTC
>NW_013620838.1:0-995 GCF_000695525.1 Brassica oleracea var. oleracea
CGGGCCTAACATATTCATTTAGATAAAAGCCCAACTCTCAAACAATCATTTACGTAACAGCCGAAATAAAAAATTCGCAGAGTGCTTAGAATGGCGACACGTGTAGAGATTTGTTCCACTCTCCTTGGGGACATGGAAGAAAGAGTAGAGAGCATAGTCTACTTTATTATGCTCTCTACTCTATTATATAAGATACCAACAAAATTACAAACAAAATCACTTGGACAGTTACAAATAATGTTAATTCGAAGGAAAAACTGTTTGTTACATTTAACCGAAAAATTAAACCAAAAATCATATGTGCTATGTGTTGACATTATCATCTAAAATGACAATATAACTTTTTAGGTTAAAACAAAAACCACAAAGATCGCAATATCTAAACAAACAATTTTAAAAAATGTTATACATACTCATAATATTGAAACATATTTGATAATCATTAAACAGTTTGGACTATTTAAACCAAATATTTAAAATTTGTTACACCTATAATATTGAAACATATTTGAAAATCAATATAGCATAAATATACTAAATATATACACTTACAAAACTATAATTTTACACAAAACTTATTTAATAAATTCCAACTATTTTTAAAATATATATTTTAAAACTTAAAATAATTGTCAAAAAAACTTAAAATAAAGTCGATTTTCCTAAACTAAGTTTCGATTAATGAGTAGACATTTTACATTATCATTTTTGGATTATTACATCAAATATATAAAATATTTATCAAATACAAACGGGTTAAACAAATAGATTTGTCATTTCTGTTTATGAACTAAAAAATGGGTTAATAATTTTAGATGGATACTCCACTGTTCTTTATGTGGGCTATTTTGTTAGTATTTTGAAGTTCCATGCTAATCATTAGAAATAGATGTTACTCTCAACATTGTCATGTTGTGACTTTTGATACCACCACTCAGAGCTTGAATTTAGATAAACCTGCAAGGTTTTCTGTCTTAATATTTTCCTTTTACTGA